>NC_133361.1:40304532-40401051 GCF_049309525.1 Garra rufa
GAGCCCGCTTCCGCAGAAGCATCTCCCCCGCACCGCAGTGCCAGCTCCCGCAGGAGCCCCCCCCCTTTCTCTGCCGCAGCAGAGCCCGCTTCCGCAGAAGCATCTCCCCTGCACCGCAGTGCAAGCTCCCGCAGGAGCCCTAGCCCCCTTCCCCCGCCCACCCATCCCCTTTTCCCCACTGCCGCAGCAGCATTCACTCCCGCCGGAGAACACACTTACAACCTTCTCTGCCGCAGCAGAGACCACTACCCTCCTCCATAGGAGTTTTTCCATTTTCCCCCAACAGCGCTGACGCAGCTCCTCCCGTACATCAATTTACGCTGCAACACTCACTACGAGCGTCCAGCATCCCTTAAGTCTTAAAGCTTTTTGGGGAGCTATTCGGCTGCTGTCCTGCAATTAATTACTTGCTCTTTGGGGAGCGCTTATAGGGTTCGGGCCAATGCTGAGCTCGGACCCCTCCCCCTGGGCGGGGGAGAGCCCTGGGCTCGGGAATGGCTACCGAGCTCGAGGCCCTCTCCCGGACAGCACGCCAAATACGCTCAACCTTTCACTCAGTTCATTATCAGTAAGAGGGAACTCGTTAAGTGATGTTTTCTGAACAAATTTAGGGAGGAGCTCGCGCAGATAATTAACACGGCTGGTTCACCATCAGCAATCATTCCCAATCATCCCAGGAAATCCCTATAAATATCACAACATTCCTACCTTCACTATCTCTTGTTTCATCAAAGGCCCTCCTCCTCCCCGTCTCCTCACCCTTTTTTCCCAAAGGGGGAGCGCTTATAGGGTTCGGGCCAATGCTGAGCTCGGACCCCTCCCCCTGGGCGGGGGAGAGCCCTGGGCTCGGGAATGGCTACCGAGCTCGAGGCCCTCTCCCGGACAGCACGCCAAATACGCTCAACCTTTCACTCAGTTCATTATCAGTAAGAGGGAACTCGTTAAATGATTTCGTCATCGTCATCGTTGACGAAAACAACACTGTTTCTGTCTGCATATTTGTGATAGTTTATAATCATTTTAGTCTTCTACGTCTTTAAAGGGGTCATGAACTGCCTTTTTTTTTTAATTGTGTGCTTCTTCTCTGAGGTCCACTTATAATGTTATCAAGATTTTACATTAAAAAAACATCCTGATTAAGAGTAATAGGCTATTTTCTGTTCTGTTTTAACCCCACTCATCAGAACGCTCTGTTGAATAGACATGTCGGATTGTAGACCCTGAAGTAAATGCCCACTGCTGTGATTGGCTAACAGTTTTGCATTTTTTCATAGGTGGACGCTACTGTGATTTAGATTAAAAATGCATAAATACTCGGTGCATATCAAACAATCTGTATTAACAGACAAAGCAATAGTGACCATGTAAAAAAAAAACACATCCCATGCCGAACTGTGACTTGTTTGTAAGTGAATCCAGGGTAAAATGAAGTGAACAAATGACCAAGTTCTTACTTACAGGATGTTTTTATAGTAAAATGATCTCTTATGTCAAAAACATTAAGAGAATATTGATTTCTCAGTTCACGATTCTATTAACTTGTCCGTTACTCTGTATCTCTCTGTTCCTCTTGATCTTTCCACCCATTCTTCATCCATACAGCAGCTCCTTTGAACATGTCGGGGTTATACGGCTATTTGCCCGACCGCAGGGCCAGTCAGTACTCAGAGAGTCAGAGACGTTCCTCTGCAGTGCAGGCCTGCTACCACCATCACAGCGCCTGTGTCGAGGACAGACCGAGTCAACTGCAGTCGCGTCTGGAGCTGCTGCAGTCGCAACTCAACAGGTTTGATATCCAGAGAGAAAAAACAAGCTTTTAATGCCAACATTTGCATTTGTATATTAGTATATTATTATTATAACTCTTTCTCTCTCCCTCTCTCTCTTTCTCTGAAGATTGGAGACCAGGATGACAGCTGATATAAATGTGATCCTGCAGCTGCTGCAGAGGCAGATGGCACCTGTACCCCCTGCCTACAGCGCTGTTTCCCCTGAACCGCTGGCCCACCCAGCTCATCCCACCAGCCTGTACACCACAGCAATGCACAACACTATGCCATCTTTACAGATCAATGACAGTTCATCACCTGGTAAGGTAGGTTGTCATGTGAGCAAAAAGAGAAGAAGGGAGATAAATTTTTGCACAGTACATAGATGAACAGTAGATGTGTGATACCAGAAGCAGTATAAGAAGGACAAAACAGACCACTCATATAATATATGAACATGCTGGCTGTACATCCATGTCTTTTTAACGTTCAAATATTTGACCCTGGACCACAAAACCAGTCGTTAAGTAGCACCAGTATATTTGTAGCAATAGCCAACAATACATTGTTTGGGTCAAAATTATCGATTTGGCTTTTATGCTAGAAACATTAGGATATTAAGTAAAGATCATGTTCCATGAAGATGTTTTGTAAATTTCCTGCCGCAAATAAATAAAAACCTAATTTCTGATCAGTAATATGCATTGCTAAGAACTTAATTTGAACAACTTTAAAGGTGATTGTGCTATCCTAACAAACCATACATCAATAGAGCGCTTATTATTATTCAGCTTTAAAAAAAAAATGTAAAACTCGGTTTAAAAAGAAAAAGTACCCTTATGACTGGTTTTGTGGTCCAGGGTCACATATATGACAATACTCTTTTAAGGGGAGTTAAGCAGGCTAAGACAATCGTTACTATAAAAACGAAAAAAGTTGTTTTCCCAAATTAAAAAAAAAAAAAAAAAAAAAACTTTTATATTGTCACTAAAAGCTCTTATATTTGTACTAAAGCTCAAAGAAAATGATTAAATATACATATATTAATAAACTAAATTCTAAACCTAAAGGGTAACTCGATTAACTTAGAAATATTTATTATATTTCTATATTAAATATTTCTATTCTATTCTATTCTATTCTATTCTATTCTATTCTATTCTATTCTATTCTATGCTATTAATTATTATTATTATTGAAAAAAACTATATGCAACTGCTTGGGCTTTTAACAGAACAAAAGAATCTCAATGAATCGTGATTTTTGATGCTTTTGACTGAAGCTAAAAAAAAAGACAAAAAAATACATATACTAATACTCTATTAGAGATCCATTAGAAACCGAAAGGGTAAATGATTAACAAATAGAAATATTTATTTTATTTTTCTTATATATTTTTTTTAAATTTCATTTAACTTTATTTTATTTTATTTTATTTTGTATTTTATTTTATATTTTATCATACTTTATTTTATATTTTCTGTTACTTTATATGTTATTTAATATTTTTATTTTATATATTTTTTACTTTATATATTATTAAATATTTTTATTTTATATATTTTTTATATTATACTTTATTTTTATTTTATTTTTTTAAATATATTTTATTATATCTTATTTTATATTATATGTATACGGTTATATTTTTGTTATTTTATATTTTATTTAATATATTTTTATTTTATATTATATATTTTTTTATTTTATGTTATTTTATTCTTATATTTTTTATATTTTATTTGATATTTTGTTATGATATTTTATGTATTATTATATATTGTATCTTACATTATTTTATATTTTATTTGATATCATTTTTGATTTTATATTTTGTATATTTTACTTTATATATTTTTTATTTTATATTTTATTTTTATATTATTTTATATTTATTTATATTATATCAAATAATTTTTTATTATTTTTGTCTTATATTTTATATTATTGTATATTTTATTTTTACACTATATTTTTTACAATATTTTTTATCTTATATTATACATTTTATCTGATATATTTAATTTTGTATTATATTTTTTTATTTTATTTAATATTTTTATTATATTATATTTTATATTTTAACTTATATTGTATATTATTTTATATTTATATGATATTTTATTTTATTGTTTTTTTTTTCTTTTTGTTGTTGTTGTTTTTATTATATTATATTATTTATTTTTACTTTATTACTTTATTTTACTTTATTTTACTTACGTGACCCCACTATAAAAAACCCTGTTTTGTAGAGAAGAATTTTTGGGGGAGATTTCAGATTTTCATGTTCAAGTAGATAGGAGCTGTGTTTGCTGGACTAGTGTTACCAAGATGGCGGCGAGTAAACTGACATTGGTAAAATACTGATTGCCACCAACTAAGATAGACTTATCAGACTTATCTCTGTGTTCTTACGTTATCATCTGCCTAGAATAATCTTTGTGAGCATGTTACATATCTATTAAACTGGACCTGTTTTATCCACAGAGCCCTGACTTGGACAGCTTCAAGGAGAAGTCTCCAGACTCTTTGTCCAGTGGGATCCATCTAACCGTCGCCTCCAATGACACCATGTCCATGTCCCCAGAGACAGAGCTGGCTGTTCCTACAGGACTGAATCCCCCCGGAGAGCCTCATCTACAGCCCCCGGGACTGCTGTGTAGAAGCCTGCGCTTCCCATCGCTCCCGGACAGCCTGGAGAGTCCGAGCACAATGGAGGGATCACCGGAAATCCAGAGGCATGTGTCCGATCCACTCTTACCTGGAAGCTAGAGCCCAAAAACAGACTACTGTCCCGTCTGAGACACATATATGGTTTCCCTTTTTCAAACAGCTCAATATTGCACTTCTGCAAAAAAATGTATTGATGTTACTCATTAGCTAAAAGGATGTCCAGTAGAGAAAACGGTGACGGTAAATTTCTCTGAATCTCTGAGGTGTTTTGTCTCATATCCCTTCTCATTCAGAGCAGGAATTTTTCCGCTGACGCCAGAGTATTTGGTAACACCGCTCGACTTTTGTGTTATCGAATATGAAGAGAAGCTCAGTGGGCAATAAAGACAAAATCAAAGAGTCAAAGAGAGATACTACATTATGCTCACCTGCCACCATCATGTAATAATTGTACATTTTTGTCTGTCTGTTTGAGATTGAGATTTGTCATTACATGCTAAACCTCATCTTGTCTTGTTACATCAGCTGAGATTCAGAGGTCGGATCCTCTGAGGACACATATACCTGGGCTTTCAACGGTTAATGAATTGCGAGTGTGTACTGATATTGCAAAAGTGCAAGATTTTCTTTTCAATGTATAGATTTTCTAATTCTAATTATATACTATTATAAATGTGTATATATATATATATATATATATATATATATATATATATATATATATATATTGTGTCAGGTTAGGTGTTTGACCCATTACTACATCAAATGACTTTATGACTGGCACAAAAATGAGGCTTTGTATATTTGGATTCATAGTAACCAAATAGGCATGCATTCAGGGTTATGACATGATATTTCTCACTGAAGTGGTTATTTTAACTGCTGATGGGTGACTGTGTGTGTGTGTGTGTGTGTGTGTGTGTGTGTGTGCGTGTGCGTGTGCGTGTTAAGATTTATGCTGTGTGATCTTTTGGAAATGTGATCACTGAATTCGAAAGAGAAAACTATTTAGTCATGGAGGATTTTCTCTTGAATTCTTGACGTTTTGACGGGAGAGAGGGAAGGACTGTTTTTGTAAATCACATTTTGAGATGAAATCAGTGTAAAGTTTGTTTTACCTCTGCAGTGTAAGCAGATGAATGTATGTAAAATGATTGGAAACCTTTATTGAACTGTGAAGGTTTCCAAAAGCACACAATTATTATTATTTTTTAGATTAAATGTTATTTATAAAGGAGTACTGATGTTGCACTGGGTTTAAGATATCTATATTATTGGTCTCTTTTTTTTTTTCCATTTTGTAGTTTCACTAGGGATGCACTGATATCTAGATAGCTCACCCAAAAATGAACTTACTCTCATGTCGTTCTAAACCCATAAGACCTTCATCTTCAGAACACAAATTGAGATAGTTTTGAAATTCGAGAGCTTTCTGACTCTGCATAGAAAGCAATGCAACTACCATTTTAAAGATCTAGAAAGGTGGCAAGGACATGGATAAAATAGGACATCGTAATTTTATGAAGCTACAAGCACGTCTACGCTTTTAATTATTTTAATGTTATAAGCCGTGTTATTTTAGTATTCTTACAATTGAAGTCAAAAGTTTACATACCTTCCAGAATTTGCTAAATGCTAATTATTTTACCAAAATAAGAGGGATCGTACAAAATGCTTGATATTTTTTATTTAGTACTGACCTCGATAAGATATTTCACATGAAAGACGTTTACATACAGTCCACAAGAGAAAAAAATAGTTGTTTGTTTAGTGATAGTTGTCCATTTTTGTCCTGAACATATAAACTGCTAGCTGATTTTTCAGAAAAATCCTTCAGGTCCCACAAATTCTTTGGTTTTTTAGCATTTTTGTGTATTTGAACCCTTTCCAACGATGACTGTATGATTTTGAGACCATCTTTTCACGCTGAGGACAACTAGGGGAATCATATGCAACTATTGCAGAAGGTTCAAACGCTCGCTCATGCTTTGAAAGGAAACACGATGCATTAAGAGCCGGGGGTGAAAACTTTTAGAATTTGAAGATCGGTAAATTTTACTTTTTTGTCTTCTGGTAAACATGTAAGTATCTTCTGTAGCTTTTGAAAGGCGGTACTAAATGAAAAGATATTTATGAAAAAAGATATTTAGGCAAAACAAGACAAATGCACTGTTTTAGTATGGTTTCTGTAAAATTCAAGGTGAGACAAAGTGTGGTGTGTATCGACAAGGGGAGGTGCCAATAAAAGGTCCGTTCACCATACTAATCAAGCAGTTCAACTGTTTATTGATGTAAAATACAGTCATATAATATAGTCAATAATGATATCAATAATAATCAACAAGTAAAAACATAAAAGGATAGACAAAGCTGGATAGTTATATGCTGAACCCCAAGCAGAAGAATAAAGACCATATTTACAACTCAGAGAAGTGCCATCATCTTCCCTCTCAAAGACTGGGGAGCCCGTTGCAGTCACAGTAGAAGACCAACACGTATGTCCGAGAAATGCGCGCTTGTCCCACGGCTGAGCTTCCACTGTGCCAACAAAAAGTCCCATCTTATATACTTTAAATTTGGGTGCAGTTAAGACAACCTCCAAGTGAGAGAGAGAGCCAAGTTGATCAGGCTCGACCATCTCCCCACCTGGGTGCACCTTATTTTGATTTCAAGAAATTATTTATGGCGCGTCTCTTAGCTTCTCAAGAGTCTGTTACCATGGCCTCATACTTATAGATCGTCACAATAAACGGTTTGTTCTAGGCTTATAAACTTGTCTGAAGACCAAGGCCAATGCTTTCCCAGGAGACCTGGGGCCTCATTTATAAAACTTTCTTACGCACTGATTTGATCTTAGAGTGTTCGTACGATCAAATCCACGTCAAAGTACAGATTTATAAAAACCGTCTTTGACGTGGAAAAGTACTTATCTCCACGTCAGATTCCAGCTTGGCGTACGACCGTTTCCTTGTGGTAGTGCCTGGTATTGTATTGCAGATAGTTCAGCCTCACTATAACTTGATTTCTTGCGCTTCTTTTTACTTGCCATTGTCACAGAGTTTTTGATTTAGGAATGAGCTCATTTTATATGTTAATTAATTAAGCAGGGGCGTTTCGACGGCGGAACATTCAGCTGCACACAATTCCACGATCATTTGTGATTTATAACCGAATGACTGGCGTACGCATGGATTTCGTGGTACGTTCGTTTTCTCTGAATCGCTCTTACGATCAAATCAGAAAAGTTCTTAGATAAAATCAAGGATGGTTTTTACGCAAGTCTTTATAAATGAGGCCCCAGGTGTTTTTGGGAGGATAGTGGCACCGAGTTATACCAATTGGTTACCATGACCTCCAAACTCACAACTCACACTCCCCCTATTCTCCACCTCCGTTGAGCGCACAGAAGCACAAAATGCCAGTGCACAGAGGCACAGGACGACCCATCTATTACATGCACACATCTTCATTTAGTTCAAAAGTTTACATCCCTGGCTCTTAATGCATAGTCTTTCCTTCTGAAGCATCAGTGAGCATTTGAACCTTCTGCAATAGTTGCATATGAGTCCCTCAGTTGTCCTCAGTGTGAAAAGATGGATCTCAAAATCATAAAGTCATTGTTGGAAAGGGTTCAAATACACACAAATGCTAAAAAAACCAAAGAATTTGTGGGACCAGAAGGATTTTTCTGTAGATCACTTTAAAAAAAAAAAAGCTGTGGATCATTCAGGTAACAACACAGTATTAAGAATCAAGGGGATGTAAACTTTTGAACAGGGTCATTTTTGTAGATTCAACTATTATTTATTCTACATTCCTATTATTATATTCTCTTGTGAACTATGTGTAAATGTCTTATATGTGAAATATCTTATTCAGGTCAGTACTAGATAAAAAATAACATGCATTTTGTATGATCCCTCTTATTTTGGTAAAATAATTAACATTTTGTAGATTCTGCAAGGTATATGTAAACGTTGTACTAGTACATTGTACATCCCTAAATATTAATTGACTGGCCTTTACATGAATAATTAACACAGAAAGCTTTATGAAAGAACAAAAGTTTATTAAGTGAGTTTATTAATAGAAAAGCATCATGGCTGGACACACACAGAACTACTTACATTTAAACACTCCATCTAAGAGTGTGAGGTGAGGATGAGGATCCCACACAGCCTTGCAAATTCACTTTTGTTTCGACCGAAAAGTGTGGCGTTACTACTACATCATATTTGCGTAACAACAGAACAACTTCATGGACCAACCAAATGACTCGCAATGCAAAGTTATTCTGGAAAAGTGACACTTTTGTCCTACCTTGTACATAATATTTATATATGTATACAGTACACATTTCACTTCGAGCACAAGCATGCTGAAAGGGGGACTAACTTTTTTTTTTAATGAAAAATAAAATGGGGGAAAAATATAACAGGAACTCCTCTCACAATTAGTGAGCAGTAATGCATCTTCAAATGAAAAAGACATTTTGCCAGCTTAAACATTGATGTCAACTAACTGCTATGTGAGTTGTGAGCGTGTCTGAAAAACATTTATGAATGTTTCGCAGTGACGTCAAGCATTTTATCTCCATAATATCTTGTATTTAACAGTTTCCAAGGATACAAAAAAATGGCACCTGAAATGAATAAACAGGATCTGAAGTTCAGAGGACCTTTAAAACTGTATTAATCTTTGAAGCAAGTAATTACATCTTAATAAAACGGTAGTTTTGCATTGTCCATGTTGGCAAATTTGCATCTTTATAATCCTAGTTTTCAAAAATGTTTTTTTTTTCACCGGTCAAACAGAATAAACATGTATCTCTCCTTACACAAATGGCCATACAATCATAGTAATAACAGTTGTGTTTAAGATCCCATTATGAGGACTCCGGGGCGCCGCCAAGTAGGAAAACAGACAAATATAATATATTGTGCAGAAACACAGATACTCATTCACACGGCTTCATTCTCCCAGACATGAGTTGCACACATATTGTTCAGACTGCCGTTCCCATAGGCCCGTTCCTATCGTTTCCCGCTTGAAACCCCCAGACCTCAGGAACTTTAGAAAACAAGTCTCTGCTTCATGAAAGACTCTCTTCCATCAGGAAGCACAGAGGTGATTGAAGCCTCGGCTCTACACCCGCAGGATCTCCAGACAGTTGTTGTAGCAAATGGCAATCCAGTCAGGCTGAGTGGAGGCCCACTGCACGTTATTGATCTCTCCCTCGGCTGTGTAGGCCAGGATGGGGTCCTCGATGGCTCGCGGCATCTGCTGGATGTCCCAGATCAAAGCCTGGTGATCGTCCGCTACAGTGGGATTTAAAAGAAAAGGGGGCCAGGTAAAGAAGACTTGTATGAAACCTCACTGCTGCTATTACGCAAACAAAAAAATCCTATATTAGGACACTTGAGGGAAAAAATTCTGTATTTCTCTCCATATAGTGGACTTTATTAGGGATCATCAGGTTGAAGGTCCAAAACTGCAGTTTCAAAGCAGCTTCAAAGGGCTCTACACGATCCCAGTTAAGAAATATGGGTCTTATTTAGTGAAAAGATCAGTTATTTTCTAAAATAAAATAAAAACTTAGGTACTTTTTAACCACAAATGCTCATCTTCCACCACATTTGCAAAAATGTTTGTCTGTGTACTTCAGTTCAAAAAGGTGGGGTACATGAAAAAATCTCATTTTATCCTTCAACTTCAAAATTGTCCGACATCATTGTTTTGCTTTTTTTTTTTTTTTTTTACCTCGGCTGAGATCATGTACAGCATTTTGAAGCTGCATTGAAACTGCAATTTGGACCTTCAACCCACAAAGTCCACTATATGGAGAAAAATCAAGGAAATGTTTTCCACAAAAACCTTCATTTCTTTTTGACTAAATAAAGAAATTAACATTTTCTATGACATGGGGGTAAAAAAAAAAAAAACACTAAAATGTCTAATTTTCTTTCTAAGATTCTTTAAAAGTTAATTTGATCAATTTAAAGGAGAAGATCACTACTAGAACAAAAATGTACAGAATTTATGCACCCCCCTTTGTCATCCAAAATGTTTATGTCTTTCTTTTTTCAGTCATAAAGAAATTATGTTTTTTGAGGAAAACGTTTCAGGATTTCTCTCCATATAGTGGACTTCTACGGTGCCCACGAGTTTGAACTTTTAAAATGAAGTTAAAATGCAGCTTCAAAGGGCATTAAACAATCCCAGCCAAGGAAGAAAGGTCTTCTCTAGTGAAACGATCATTTATTTTCTAAAAAAAGTTGACAATTTATATACTTTTTAAACTTCAAATGCTTCAAGTGTCTTGTCTTGTCAAGCTCTGCGTGTACTCCGGTTCAAGACAGTTAGGGTATGTCGAAAAACTCCCATCTCATTTTCTCCTCCAACTTCAAAACCTACATCACTGCAGAAGTACCAACCAAGTGAACAAAAGTTTACAAAGTGAACACGCAAAGAAGGTAAACACCCTTTACAAAAAGAGGTAAAACAGCAATGTAGGACTCTTTTGAAGTTGGAAGAGAAAATGAGATGGGAGTTTTGCGACATACTCTAACTGTCTTGAACCGGAATACACAGTTCAGGCAGAGCTAGGCAAGACGAGCATTTGAGGCTAAAAAAAGTATACAAGTATAGAAAATACTTCTTCCTTGGCTGAGATTGTTTAGAGCCCTTTGAAGCTGCATTTAAACTGCTTTTTGGAAGTTCAAACTCAGGGGCATCATAGAAGTTAACTATATGGAGAGAAATCCTGGAATGTTTTCCTCAAAAAAAAAAAAATCTTTACGACTGAAGAAAGAAAGACATGAACATCTTGGATGAAAAGGAGGTGAGTACATTATCTGTACATTTTTGTTCTGGAAGTGAACTTCTTTAATGCATTCTTGCTGAATAAAAGCATTAATTTACCAAAAAAAAAAAAAAAAAAAAAAATAATAATAATTTGTGACCCAAATTTTATATATTTACACATTTGTTGCTGTGTGTGTGTGTGTGTGTGTGTGTGTGTGTGTGTGTGTGTGTGTGTGTAACTGGGCTGGTTTCTAACCTGCTGTACATATGTGACAGGAGGAGTGTGGCGCCCATGCGATGCCGTTCACACAGGCACGATGATTATTGAGACGAGCCACAGGCGTGCATGGCACACGCACATCTAGAATCACCACCTGGCAAAAATAAAACAACATTAGCAAAGAGTGAGGAACATGAGGAAAGATGTGGGCAAATATGCTAAAACTGTAAAAGGGACTAAAAGAAAGACCTCCATGCCATCCATGGCCATAGTGGCCAAGTAGTTGGGGTCCTGTTTATTCCAGCACAGGCGCAGCAGCGGGTGATGTTGAGGGTCCTCATAGATGATGGTGCTGTGCTCCAGGTGTCGCAGGTCAAACATGCGCACGGATCCGTCAGCTCCCACAGATGCAAACATATCACGACCACCACCCGCACGGCTGAATGCGATGTCATACACCTAAAATCCAATGAAAAATGGTTTTATACCAAGATAGATACACATTACACAAAATATATATCTGAAGGACTACGGTGAGCTTTGCCTCACCTCCTTGTCGTGAGCAATTAGTTGTGTTTTGACATGGCCTGACACCAGGTTGACCCTTCCCAGGACCTGTCCTGTCTCTAAACCCCAGATCGTGCAGGTGGTATCAATACTAGACGTGCCTGAAAAACAGAAAACACACACACATGAAACTCTGATGATCTTTTGAAATGCAAATATACAAATTTTTTTTAGACACCAGATATCATTTTTGGTATTTTATTTTTTTTTACTAGTGGGTGCAGGACACTATAGTTTACTTATGTAAGTGAGGACAGCAAAATAAAGTCAATTGTGACATATTATACCCAAAGATTCTTCATACCAATAAAGACGAGAACAATTTGGGACCAAAAATTATTCAGACATTTTGACCTGACCATGTTTTGTTACATACCTTTCTATCAAAGTTATCTGACATTATCAAGATGAATTTGTTCTAACACCGTTTAGTCCTTGTCATATTTTATTACCATTTTCTAAACTATAGCGAATAAACTGTGATAATGTGATAATTTTGAAGGGGTCCAAATAGATTTTGGACTGTACAAATCTTTAAAACATACATTTTCCTCCCAAACAAGTGTTATTTTATCAATATTCTTATACTACTACTTTTTAAAATTAGCTTCTATTTTTATATTTTATCCATTTTAATTTTATTTATTTAACATTTAGTTTTAGTAATTTTAGCATTTTAACTTAAACTGACTAGCTAGTTGCCAAAACAACATTCCTAATTTTTTAATTTTTAAATAAACTTTTTTATTAATATTTATTTCGATTAACAAAAAAATATTTGTGATGGTTTTAGTTAACAATTGTTATCAATGCTGCCAGACAAACTCCCAGAAGACTGGAGTCTATTTATTTGCCGAAATTCAAGAATAACATTTTTATTTTTTTGGAAATACAGGAATCATTTTATATATTTTTTTTAATTGCCTATATTAAACATTTATTAAATATATTAGTTAATTTATAGATTTTGTATGTTTGATAAAAAAATCTAATTAATTTTTGCTTTATTTCAATGAACAAAAATGATTTTAAACAGCTTTAGTTAACAATCACAACACTGGCACACAAACAGGCTGACTGCAAGGGCTCTCACCCAGAAGATTGGGGTCCACTTCATTCCAGTCAAAAGAGGTCAGAGGCGCACAGAAGTCAGAGTTCTTGTTATTATTCAGGAGACACTCCAGACGGGTCTCTGTGTCGTTCACCTAACAAACAAATACATACAATTCACTTATATATACTAAATTTGCTTGTTTTTCCAATTCTGTCACAGTATTGAAGCTAGGGAGTCCCTGATCATTTAAAGCTACATAAAAATTTACCCCATTAACTTAACACACATTCCCATTGTGAACTATTTTAAGTGTTTCACCATGAAATCAATTACAGATGGATTCAATCAAGCCAGACCGAACAAAAGTTTGCCTTGCAAATGTCTAAATAGCTATTTGGCTATTGGTCAACAAGTGACAACAGTGGAAAAGGAAAACCATATCAGAGGAACATCATATTAAAGGGATAGTTCACCCAAAAATAAAAATTACCCTATGATTTACTCACCCTCAAGCCATCCTAAGTGTATATGACTTTTTTCTTTCAGATGAATACAATCAAAGTTATATTAAAAAAATGCCCTAGCTCTTTCAAGCTTTATAATGGCAGTAAAAGGGCCTTGAGATTTTGAAGTCCAATAAAGTGCATCAATCCATCATACCAGAGCTTACTCTACACCTACATCATCTGCTAGAATGGCACTCTCTTGTAAATGTGTGTACAACAGTTAGCGGAAGCTAGAGATTGCACAAACAAATCAATTTGCTTTAGAAAGCCTTTATTAACCTCCCAGAGCCATGTGGAGTATATTTTATGATGGATGGATGCACTTTATTGGACTTTAAAATCTCAACAGCCATTCACTGCCATTAATAAGCTTGGAAGATGCAGTTCATTTTTTAATATAACTCTGACTGTATCTGTCTGAAAGAAGAAAGTCAAAAACACCTAAGATGGCTTGAGGATGAGTAAATCATGGGCTAATTTTCTTTTTTTGTGAACAATCCCTTTAAGTATTTACTAACTTATTGCATTTTAATTAAATTGATACATTTCGACTTTTATTGGAATGCACAAATGAATGTTCACCGTAAGACCATGGACGTGCATTAATACGTAAATAAGGTCAATTTTCATCTCATGTTGTCTTGTGCAGTGCAGGCAAGCATGAATACAGTCTGGCATGTAACAGAAAGTGTGCATACCCTCCAAATGCGCAGGTAGTCTCCACTGGTGGCCAGCAGGTCTGGATAGACACCCTTGGTGTCTGGGATCCACATGATCTTGGTGGTGGGGTACGGATGATCGAAGGTGTTCCTGCATACAAACTCTGAGCTTTCCTCCTCAAGACCCACCAGCTGGACCTGAACACCACAAAACAAACAGCTGATGTAACAATGTCCATTTACTGGACCCATAAAGACGATGAGTTTCTGACAGCTGTCAACTTTTACCCACAAGTAAGATACAAATAAGTCATCAATCAACACACTATTTATCTCAAAGTAATACATTTGCGTTCTCAAACTCTATGGATGACATCTAAGTTAATATGCTACTAAACATTTTCAAGCATACTTCTGTATATGCTAAATTGACAGCAGCCATAACAACACAAAAAATAGAGCGGATTTAGGATATGTTGGTGTCTCGCAGCTGTTTACCTTGTTGTTATATTCCTCGACGAAGCTGCCGAGCGCCAGCCGAAAGCGCTTGTCGGGTCTGACGCTCCAGTTCATAGCATAAACCGTCCATGGCGCCTCGTATTTGTAGATCTCTTTTCGCTTACCGTGCAACGACATGTTTCAATCCCTCGTTCAGATCGGTGAGAACCAGTTAGAAAATGGTCGGTAAGATTACCTAGATTTGCACCGATCGCCGAAAAAGGCTCTTTCAGCAAGAAAGGTGGTTTCGGGTTTGTGCAGCCTGAGACAAAGAGAATGTCATATCAATCCCTCTCCGCAACGGCCGCGAAAACGTCGAGCTGCGCTATGCGACGACACAAAACCTACCTAGTGAAACCCACAAATCTCCGTCAAATATTCAAGACCGTGTGTAGCTAAAGGCCCATGGTTTTTGCTTAGTCCCAACGGTTTTAATTCTAACTTTAGAAAGACCCAAATAGGCCCGACCGCTCAACGGCAACGCATTTGGTCTGAGGATGTGCGCTTTTCAAAATAAAAGTCCTCGATGGAAAATGGGGGCTGAGCGCTGAGGTTATTTATAGATCTTTGTTGCTACTTGCAGTGGCGCCACCCCTGGCCGACTCTTGGCCACCCCAGTGGCCATTATAAATTTTAGTAGCATCAGTTATGCATTTCATCCCTAATGCACAGCCAGGCAGGCAAGCCGCTCTAGACCTTCGATCGCACACACAGTGTTGCCAACTTGGCGACTTTGTCGCTATATTTAGCGACTTTTCAGACCCCCTTAGCGACTTTTTTTCAAAAAAGCGCCTAGCGACAAATCTAGCGACTTCTTGGAAAAACCTTATTTAGCTTATGAGACTCTCTGGTACTGCCGCGCGAGCGTGAAGTCGTGCTTTCCCAGCGCGCGCGCTCTCTCTCTCTCTCTATCTGCGTCTACTCTGTTCAGTGAGCGGCAGAGAAGCAGCATTTTCAGATAAAAATATATATTCTGATGCTTCTAACTCTATTTTAGATGCAAGTATAGCCCGAAATCACAGCACAGCCATTGTCTTAATCGTATGTGTATTTGATTTTTTTAGACAGTGTCGTGATTATCATTATGAATTAGTGTAGATATATCTTCGAGAGCTGGTTATGTAGTCCTAATGGGCTGCGTTTCAGTCACTATTTAATATTTACCCCGTTGTCTGACAAAAGAAACCGTAAAATATATCAATATATCTATGAAATATATAAATGAAAACAGTTTTATTGAATTTGGCTGCATCAAATAGCAAAATGTGAGCACAGAGACGCAAGACAATACGACGTACTGACGTCATGAATATGCTAATGAGCGTATGACGTCATTTAGCGACATTTGGCGACTTTTCAAGCGGGGTATAGCCAAGCATTAATAAAAAAAAAAAAAAAAAAAAAATCAAGCGGGGTATAGCTACTTTCCATTGAAAAAAGTTGGCAACACTGCGCACACAGTAGCCAGCCCTCTCCCCCATTGTGGCAAGGGCTACTGCGTGTGCATGATCGCTCAACTCTTCAAACTGCGCTGAAGGCACTCGCTGCTGCCCTTCGGGCTCCGGCTGCACTTGTATTAAGCTTGTGTGTATTTTGATGAATATGCCGATTAAACATCCATGCTTTCTTGTTTATTTTTAAACATTTGAAATTAATTTGCACCAGTGATGCGCGGGTTGATCCAAAATGAGTGGTGCCTGCGGTTACCCGCGGTTACGAGTCATCCAAAAAAATTTTTAATGATATTCGGGTCGCGGTCGATCGGGTCGTTTGTAATAAAGATGCCAATTAAACCTTTGTAATTATAGTACTAGACACAATTTTCTATGAAATACATAGACCTACACTTTACTGGCAGAATGATATTTACCTTTTGAATGTTGAGGTTATTAACTGTTGAATAAATGCTGACGCGGGACAAAATGCCAGATTTCTCAACGCCATTGTACCATTTTAATAGGCTACTTTTAAACGCATATAGCTCAGTAATGTTAGTTGTATGTATTTTCTGAGAGGGGGTGGGATTTTTGTTGGGAAAGTCTGCGGAGAGCCGCACACTTCGATTAGACTGGATAAACACATGCAGCATCTTAATTGTTAATAAAATGGTATTCCCAATGCTCCTCTTTCTTTTTGGAATTATTAGACACATTTCACTATGTCTTTTCAAATGCCTAGGTCTGTTCAATTTCCTTAATTATAAAATTTCTAGCACTATTTTTAAACGTTTATTCAAGCAATAATTATCTCATGTATATGCTTGTTTAAAACCAGGGATTAAAAACGAATTCCACATAAAAACTGTATTTTTTCTTTATACATTTCCAGAGAGCGAAACGAACGAAATTAAACATTACTTAATAGATTCATGGCACTA
The DNA here is from genome assembly GCF_049309525.1 of Garra rufa. Classification (NCBI taxonomy): domain Eukaryota; kingdom Metazoa; phylum Chordata; class Actinopteri; order Cypriniformes; family Cyprinidae; genus Garra; species Garra rufa. Next base: position 40,321,660 of record NC_133361.1, read on the forward strand.
TAATTTCCTTATTCATTTAATACAACTATTAATATATAGGCCTAGAAAATAATATTATTTTGTCATATTCGTGATTCCTGAATTTATATATGAAAACTGCGTTTTGAAGTGCATTCGTACGGAGCCCCTAAGGGGACGTGGAGCAAAAATTAAATAAAGTTTAGTTTCGCGTGCTCACGTGAAACTATCGAGTGCGCACGTGAAACTTTCTCTATAGTTTCGCGTGCGCACGTGAAACTATCGCGTGCGCACGTGAAACTTATAGTTTAGCGTGAGCACGTGAAACTATCGCGTGCGCACGTGAAAGTTTCACGTGAGCACATGAAACTAAACTTTAAAAAAAATTCTGTACATGAAGGTTTTCGCGTGAGCACATGAAAGTTTCAAGTGAGCACATGAAACTAAACTTTAGATTTTTTTTACTCTGACGTCCCCTTAGGGGCTCCGTACATTCGTTATGTTTGTATAAGAAAATTCGTTAACCTAGCCTATTAAGTTGATTTAATATTCTTGATAATTTTTAGAAGAAGTTAAAAAAAAGGAATTAGCTTGTAGTCTATATATTTAAGGCTATAGGCTAATCTTTTTCTTAACTTCTATTAGGCTACACTGTAGATCGAAATAAAATAATTCTTGATCATATTTAACATTGGAGAATCACTGAAAATGAAACTATTTAAATCTGTATAAAGGAAAGACAGAACAAATCACAAGAACAATCTGTATTTTTCTTGTAATCAAGAACATTTCTTTTGACAAAATTAATTAATGCCGAATGATGTTTGACAGTGAAGGCATCTCCACCGCAGCCGCATATAATCGCTGGTGTCAGTCGCAAATATTATGCGGGTCGGGTACAATATTTTCTGTCTTTTTTTTTGCGGTCCGAGTTGCGGCGGGTTAGTTGAAAACGTCGGTCGGGTTCGGGTTGTTTGTACATTGACCCGCGCATCACTGATTTGCACTCCAAATAAACATGAGGCTACTTGCAGTTGAATTGCAAAGCGACTTTTTTTCTGTTTTGCTCTGTACAGAGAATAGTAAAGATGTTTTAAAGCCTATAACTTTATATGCTACCAGAAATAACAGTAAAGCAAAAAAAATGTCTTTAATTAGATTTAGGCATGCAAAATTTTTTTGTATTGTGCCACCCTAACATTTTTACTGGCCTCTTTCGGCCACCCTATGAAAAAAATCCTGGAGGCGCCACTGGCTACTTGATCATTTTACATTCACATCATGTTGGGAAGGTTTTCATATTTTTACCAGCAATTCCATTGGGCTTTGAAAATCAGTAAACTGTACAATAGAAATCAACCGTGCCTCAAAATATAGATAAATAATAGATAAATAATTTTTTTTTTTTCAGAAAAAAAAGAAAAAAGAAAAAAAAAACAGAACAAGATCTAAAATCCTGAAGACCTAAGATAAATAGCAGATTTCAGAACTCATTTTAAAAAATGTAAAACAAGGGTCAATGACGAATAAGGATGTCCAAGATGATGATGATCATAATAATACTAATTATTATTATTATTATTATTATTGTCATTAAATTTATTAATTTAGTTATTTATTTAACAAGGATCAATGACAAAAAAGGATGTCTGAAATGATGATGATGATGATAATAATAATAATTATTATTATTAATCATAACAAATAAATAAATAAATAATACATTAATTAAAAACATCAACCACAACAGAACAGGATCTATAATCCTGAAGACATAACATAAAAGATTTCAGGGTCAATGGCAAATAAGCATGTCTAAGATGATGATGATGATTATAATAATAATAATAATAATAATAATAATAACAATAATAATAATTATTATTATTATTATTATAAACAAATAAATAAATAAACACATCAGCCACAGCAAAACAAGATCTAAAATCCTGAAGACCTAACATAAATAACAGATTTCAGAACTCATTGCAAGAAAATGTAAAACAAGGATCAATGAGGATGATAAAGATGATGATAGTGATAATAATAATAATAATAATTAGTATTATTATTTAAATAAATGATAATTATTATTATTAGTAGTAGTAATATAAATAAATAAAGATGATAATAATTGTTATTATGAAAATAAATAAATAAACAGATGTGCTGAGTTGTTAAAAATGTAATATTTGTAATACATTGCAATATATTGGCTTTGGAGAGTATCAGGGTTTATAACGTTTTCAGGAATAATTAGCATTGTTTCTTGGGATTACTCTATCTGACCTGAATTAACCATGCTTTTTGCACAAAAAAAGGCCAAAAGATATCATATTTGATTACAACAAATGTTATATCTAAATGATATTATAATGTAAATACAATAAATTAGTTGTGTAAATAATTATATTACATATAAATAATTATATGTAGCCTATATGTGACCCTAGACCACAAAACCCGTCATAAGGGTCTTTTTTTTTAAATTGAGATTTATACATCATCTGAATAAATAAGCTTTCTATTGACGTATAGTTTGTTAGGATAGGACAATATTTGGCAGAGATTTGAAAATCTGGAACCTGAGGGTGCAAAATATCAAAATATTGAGAAAATCGCCTTTAAAATTGTTGTCCAAATGAAGTTCTTAGCAATGCATATTACCAATCAAAAATTAAGTTTTGATATATTTACGGTAGGAAATTTACAAAATATCTTCATGGAACATGATCTTTACTTAATATCCTAAAAATATCTATAATTTTGACCCATAGAATGTATTTTTGGCCATTGCTACAAATATACCCGTGCTACTAAGACTGGTTTTCACATAATATCATTTAAATTGTATTATTTACAAATAATATTTATATTTATTTTATTATTTAAACAATTAGCAAATTACAATATCTAAATATGCCCATCACGCATATTTGAATAATAACTGTAGGTGACTTTAACCGCAGTTTAATAATAAAGGGTTAATCATTTATCAGAGCACCATAAACGCCCCGATCTTTTCTTATCCTTGTTGTCAGGGTTCGCACAGCATTGTGGGTAGAGTAACGTTAGGTCAGATGATCCTCGTCTCTCTTGTGAGGGGTACAACTGCTGTCACACACTATTAGCCACTGAAGGCAAAGCTGATATTCACAGGTACGTCTAAGTGATTTTTGACGTTATTGTTGAGTTTTCGTATTAAACCTGTGAGGGGAAATAATCGACGCAGCTACAGTGGCGCAGAAATGTTGCGTGTGGTTTCTTAGGTTGATCGTGTAGGGGACGCAGCTAGCGAGCTAACAAGCTAGCATCATGAGTATGAGTTGTAACAAGACTCATGGGGGATGGGGTAAACAGGACTAGATCGCTTTTTTCATTCAAATTAGAGATTTGTTTGATTTGCCTCACACGACACACACGGAAATCTGTGCGGTGTGTTTTATAGTAACGTTAGTGTAGCAATAAAGTTTTAGTTTAGGCATTGGCGCTGGCATGAAGAGCCTTTCCGAGATTACAGGTTAAACTGGGCTAAATTATAATTTAACAAGTCAAGTCTGCTCTGACTTTACGGTTAGCTGTTTCGAGCACTTATTCGATTTCCAGCCTTATAGTAGGTGGATAATTATAACTTGACACCCGGTTATAACTGTTATCTGACATTATAAGCTGCATGTAATTAGTGTGAAGTATAAGCCATCTGCTTCACTCTCTGTCCTGTCAGGATTTGCACACATTGGATTAGAAATCTTTTGTAACATGAAACACGTCTTTATCATCACTTTTGATCAATTTAAAGCATCCTTGCTAAATAAAAGTATTATTTTTATATTTTTTTCCCTCGAAAAATGATACTGACTCTTAGCTTTTGAATGGTATTGTGTATAATGTTACAAAAACTTTTAATTTCAGATGCTTAATATACTGATATTGTATATGCATGAGGGACAGAAAGTAAGAGAGTGGGGGGGATTTGTAATTCAATTTGTGGGGCCAAATGCTATATTACACTTATAATAGATTCCTCTTTTTCAGTTGTTGATTTTATAGATACGCTGGTAATTGACTAACCAATTAAGTTGAAATATTTTAACATATGGATCACATTGAAATGTGCCCTGAAGATGTAATATTGGCTCCTAGGGCAAATCGTCTAAAAAATACCCTTTAATAAAAACAATTTCGGATTCTGATTTAATCCATTAATTAACACTACCTTCATGTGCATACACTACCACTCAAAAAGATTTTTTTTATTCTTAAAAGTCTCTTCTGCTCACCAAGCCTGCATTTATTTGATCCAAAGTGCATAAAAACAGTAAAATGATTAAATATTTTTTACTGTTTTAAAAACCTATTTCTATTTGAATATATTTTAAAATGTTATTTATTCCTGTGATTTCAAAGCTGAATTTTTAGCATCATTACTCCAGTCACATGATCCTTCAGAAATCATTCTAATATTCTGATTTGCTCCTCAAAAATATTATTATTATGTTGAAAACAGCTGAGTAGAATTTTTTTCAGGTTTCTTTGATGAATAGAACGTTTAGAAGAACAGCATTTATCTGAAATAGAAATCTTTTGTAACATTATAAATGTCTTTATCATCACTTTTGATCAGTTTAAAGCGTTCTTGTAAAATAAAAGTATTCATTTCTGTCATTTCTTTTTAGAAAAAATACTGACTCCAAGCTTTTGAATGGTATAGTCTATAATGTTACAAAAAATGTACTCAACTGTTTTAAATATTGATGATAATAATAAGTAATAAAACGGCAAATCAGCATATTAGAATGATTTCTATAAAAAAAATCATGTGACACTGAAGACTGGAGCAATGATGCTGAAAATGTAGCTTTCATCACAGGAATAAATTACATTATAAAATATTCTAAAAAATAGAATTTCACAACATTACTGCTTTTGTTGTATTTTGGATATAAATAAATGTAGGCTTGGTGAGCAGAAGAGACTTCTTTAAAAACATTAAAAATTTTACTGTTCAAAAACTTTTGACTGGTAGTGTATTTGTCTCTGGATTTTTTTTTTAATCGATAAAAAAAGTGGAAACTGAATGTATTGTAATAAAAAAAAGTATTTTTTGCATACGCATGTCTGTATTAAGTGAATTATCTCATACTTAAATTGTCCATAAAGTCCATAAGAAAAGAGCAAATCAGCTTAGTGTATGGCCAACCAGACTGTGCCATGTGATTAATAAAGACTTTCAGCCAATTAGAAGACACTCATTTCAGTGAACATCTAAAGGGCTTAGGCTCATGATAAGACTCTAAAAAGACTGACCGACCTCCACCTCCTATTCTCTTTCTCATGTTGCTATTCCAGTATTGAAACTGAACCATTGCAAATGTTAGCCTGGGAACCATATGAAATGATCATTTCTACCATTATAAGTGTGCTTACCGCACTTTTTATCATGTGTTTATACACACTGAAGGATAAATCATAACTGTTGTCTGGTAATCATGCCACAGTAATAATTGACATTACATTAAAAATAACCGCAATAACTTCCTTAAGGTGTGTGATCAAATGTTTTAATTTGCTTTAAACGTCTGTTTCTTTAAATGGATTTGACAGGGAAGAGTGTTTTTAGGCTTGACTTGTCTGCAGTGGTAAACACTAGTTTTCTTGGTATTATATGAGAATGCCAAACAATTAAGTCTTGTTTGTCAGCACAACAGCTGACGGTTGCATTGAGTACTATAGGCATCACTGAAGGTGGGCTGCTTTTCACCTATGTAATCATTAGTCATGCTATTGTCAAACATATACTCTGTGTTGTTTGTTTACACCATCAACATTCACGTTAGCCTGTATACCAACAAATAAGACTGGATATACACTACTGTTCAAATGTTTGAGATCAATATCAGTTTAAGAAGAAAAACTCTTATTTAGCTAAGACTTTATTTAACTGATCAAAAGTTGCACAAACAACTTTTGTAATAATTTTCTATTTCAACGAATAATTTCTGTTTATACCAAATTCTGCTGAATCCACAAAAACACAACACTGAATGGAATAAGAAATGTTTATTGAACAGCAAATCAGCATATTAGAATGATTTCTGAACGATTATGTGACACTAACGACTAATTTTACAGACTAAGTAATTTTGAAGTTGAATTTAGCTTTGTAATTGCAGGAATAAATTACATTTTTAAATATACACTGCCAGTCAAAAGTTTTTGAGTTTGATTGAAGATTTTTAATGTTTTTTAAAATGTCTCTTCTGCTCACCAAGCCTGCATTTATTTGATCCAAAGTACAGCAAAAATGGTGAAAGTTTGAAATATTATATATATATATATATATATATATATATATATATATATATATATATATAATTTTTTTTTTAAATGTAATTTATTCCTGTGATTTCAAAGCTGATTTTTTCTGATCCTTCAGAAATAATTCTAATCTGCTTCTCAAAACCATTTATTATTATTATGTTAAAACCAGCTGAGTGGATTTTTTTTCAGGTTTCTTTGATGAATAGAAAGTTCAGAAGAACAGCTTTTATCTGTTTAAGATAAATGTATAAATGTCTATGTATAAATGTATAAATGTATAAACATAATAAATGTCTTTGTCATTACTTATGATCAATTTAAAGTGTCCTTGCTAAATAAAAGTATCAATTTCTATAATTTCTTTCTTACGAAAGCTTTTTATTTGCAGATTAATGCTGTTCTTTGAATCGTTCTGTTCATCAAATAACAATAAAAAAATTGCTCAACTGTTTTAAATATTGATAACAACAATAAAGTGTTTCTTGAACAAATCAGCATATAAGAATTAATTCTGAAGGATCATGTGACACTGAAGACTGGAGTAATTATGCTGAAAATTGAGCTTTGACCACAAGAATAAATTACATTTTAAAATATATTCAAATTGAAAGCAATTATTTTAAAATGTAAAAATATTTCACAATATCACTGCTTTTTTATGGATCACATAAATGCAGGCTTGGTGAGCAGAAGACAGAAGAGACTTCTTTAAAAAAAAAAAAAAAAAAATCTTACCATCCAAAAACTTTTGACTGGTAAGTGTATTTAAATAGAAAATGGGTATTTAAAATTGTGATAATATTTCACAGTATTACTGTATTTAAAAAAAAACCCATCTAGGTGAGAACGAGACAAAATCTCACCAACCCCAAACTTTTGAACCGTTTTGAAACTAATCACGCTCTTATTATTATTATTATTAAACAAGTTTAGTTTATTTGTGCAGGTTGAGCATGAGGCACCTGGTCTTCCTCCTCCCAGCCCTGCTGCTGCTGCTGGCCCTGCCGGACACTAGGGGACGCTACAATGATGACTTCGATGACGGTGAGGACATTGCCGAGTTTGATGACAATGACTTTGCAGAGTTTGAGGATGTCAGCGAAGACCCAGCAGTTGATGTTGAGAAAGAGCCCCCACCACGAGCAGCCCCCTCATCCATACCCGTAGAGGACGACGAAGACGAGGCCACGGTGGAGAACGAGGATGGCCAGGATGAGTTTGAAGATGCTGATGGACAGGTAAAGATGTGAAAAGCCATTCTTATTTGTGTTTTCCTGCATGTCAGAGTTAATCCTAACTTAATCTGATCTACATTACAGGATCAAGACATGTACAGCAAGTATGACAATGAGGAGTTTGAGGGCTATGAGAAGACCAACCCTTCATTCAAAGACACTCTTATATACAGAGAGGTACACATTTAATGAGAAATGGGATTGGCCTTCACTGGCGCTTCATTGGCTTTCTTAAAGAAGAACGTTCACTTCCAGAACAAAAAATTACAGATAATGTGCTCACCCCCTTGTCATCCAAGATATTCATGTCTTTCTTTCTTCAGTCGTAAAGATATGATGTTTTTTGAGGAAAACATTTTTAGGATTTTTCTCCATATAGAGGACTTCTATGGTGCCCCGAGTTTGAACTTCCAAAATGCATATTAAACGCAGCTTCAAACAATCCCAGTTGTAAACTATCCCAGCCGAGGAAGAAGGGTCTTATCTAGCGAAACAATAGGTCATTTATTTTTTAAATTACAATTTATATACTTTTTAACCCTAAACTCTGTTTATTCTAGTTCAAGACAGTTAGGGTATGTCAAAAACTCCCATCCTATTTTCTCCCTCAATTTCGAAAATAATTTCAAAATAATTCTACATCACTGCAGAAGTACCAACCCAGTGTTTGCAAAGTGAACCGGTAAAGAAGATCAAACACCCTTTACAAAAAAGTTAAAACAGTGATGTAGGACGATTTTAAATTTGAGGGAGAAAATTTTTTCGATATGTTCTAACTGTCTTAAACCAGAAAAAACAAAGTTCAAGCAGAGCAAGACAAGATGACCGTCTGAGGTTGAAAAGTATATAAATTGTAATTTTAAAGTTTTGCTAAATATGGCCCTTCTTCCTCGGCTGGAATCGTTTACAGCCGCATTTGGGATCGTTTGAAGCTGCATGTGAGGTCATTGGACACCGAGTCCGAAAATTTCAACTGCGTTTTTTCTGGGGTTTTTTTTTTTTCGTATTCGTCATCCGTTCCTATCAAAATGCTTGCTACGGATGCAAAAACGCAGAAAATCAAACTTTTTGACAGACAAAAGTTTCAGAGGCAGTGTGTAAACATGATTGACCCAACATGAGGTCGTTTTTTTTTTTTTTTTTTTTTTTGGCGAAAATGTCAGACTCAATGTGCCTTTAAACTGCATTTTGTAAGGTCAAATCGGGGCACCATAGAAGTCCACTATATAGAGAAAAATTCTGCAATTTTTTCCTCAAAAACAATTTCTTTACGACTAAAGAAAGAAAGACATGGACATATTGGAACTCAAGGTGGGAATTTCTCCTTTAAATGACTGTTTGTATGTATGTAACAGGTTCCAGCACACCTTCAGAACAGCTGGGAGAGTTATTACATGGAGATCCTGATGGTCACGGGTCTTCTTGCTTATATTATGAACTACATAATTGGTAAAAACAAGAACAGCAGGCTTGCCCAGGCCTGGTTTAATTCCCACAGAGAACTTCTCGAGAGCAACTTCACCCTTGTGGGTAAGTGTACCTCTTTGTTTCTCCTTCTTATGCCCTTATCCCTGTCCTTGTTTTTCTTTGACTCTCAAACGTGTGTTTATTTTTCAGGGGATGATGGTACCAGTAAGGAGGCCACCAGTACGGGAAAACTGAACCAGGAGAATGAACACATCTACAACCTGTGGTGTTCAGGACGTGTCTGCTGTGAAGGAATGTTGATTCAGCTTAAGGTAGAGTGTTAATGTGAATAAGAGAAAGATGTTTTATAGATGTGTGTGTATTCACCATGGTGTCTTTTTTAATTTAATTGCAGTTTTTGAAAAGACAGGACCTGCTGAATGTGTTGGCCAGGATGATGAGACCAGCTTGTGATCAAGTGGTAGGCACACACAAACTTTGATCTATTAGCATAGACTGACAAGTCGTACCTCAAATGGATATTCAAAAGGTTGTTCCTCATCTCACTCTTCCTTTTTTCACAGCAAGTTAAAGTGACTCTAAATGATGAAGACATGGACACGTTTGTGTTTGCCGTGGGGAGTCGGAAGGCCATGGCGCGGATGCAGAAGGAGATGCAGGACCTGGTTAGTCATAAAGGAACTTCGTTCATTAAAAGAATTCTGAAAAAATATCACTGTTTACATAAATATTAAGCAGTTTTCAAACTGCTTTTAAAAACTGATAATGGTAAGAAATGTTTCTGTGAGTAGCAAATATAGTTTTTTTTTTTAATTGCAAACATTTGTCTAATTTCAACTTTCGGCAAACAATAAATACACATCCATTTTTTTTCTTTTACTCAGGCTAGACTGAATGAAATGGCTTGTGGTTAGTGAGTGAGTCAGTAATGTTGATTCACTAACCACTCCAATGGGTTCAGTGAGTTAATTTAGTGAAGGATTTGTTGGGCTGATTGAAACAAATAACTCTTTGGTTTTTTGTGCAATTCATTACACATACAATTTGTTTGTTTGCAAATTGAACTCCACTAGTCTTGCTGTATGTTTGTTTTGAGTGCAGGCTGTGAGGGAATACAAAAATCTTATCTCAGTTACTAGTCTGTACTAACTTTAATTTTCTTATTCTTTTCACAGAGTGAGTTCTGTGGTGATAAGCCCAAATCAGGGGCAAAATATGGCATCCCTGAATCTCTGGCCATTTTATCAGAAATGGGAGAGGTCACGGATGGAGTGATGGACTCCAAGGTAAGAGCAGAACACCACAGTCTCCCAGATCATTATGGTGTTTGTCTCAAGATTGTTAAAAAAAATATATATATATATTATATATGAAACTAACACTATTGAAAATATTTTTTGTTAATTGACATAAAACTAGAACCTAGAAACTTGAAAGGATAGTTTACCCAAAAAATGTCAATTCTGTCATTAAGACATTAAGACCCTTGTTCATCTTCGGAACACAAATTAAGATATTTTTGATGAAATGCGAGAGCTTTTTGACCCTGCATAGACAGCAACACAACTGAAATATTCCCAGAAACGATAATGGCAGAAGACGTGATTCGGAGGAGAAAATTTGGTGAATAAAGTAATTTTCTTTGCACACAAAAAATATTCTCGTAGCGCTCGAATCGTTCCTTTGCAAGAAGGACGTTTTTGCTGTTTTGCCGACTGGATACGGCAAGAGTTCAATCTATCAGTTAGCTCCGCTGGTAGCTAAGCATATGGGGCTCACATGGTGTATTGTTGTGATTGGTCGTGGCGTTATCCAATTGCGTGCAGTGAGAGTTTCAAATGCACGCTTGGTGCCGCCCCTTGAGTTAGGCCCTTTTCATTGCTCGACGATTTTTTCCAGACTACTTAATTTGTGTTTAAGTTCTAAAATGACTAAAATAGAAAAAAGTTGCTGTCTGCATTTCCATCGCGGTCTAAAGTACCGTAAAATTTAGGTATAAAGAATCAGAATTGCAGGATATAAACTTGCAATTCTGACTATTCTCGAAGTTGTTACTTTGTATTCCGCAATTCAGATTTTTTTTTCTCACAATTTCAAATTTGTATCTCGCAATTCTGACTTTTTTTCTCCGAATTGTGAGATATAAGCTCACAATTCCAAGTTATAAAGTCCAGTTCTGAGGAGGAAAAAAAAGACTGATATGTTCACAGAATTGCAAGTTTACATCTCACAATTCAAATTTTTTTCTGTGAGATATAAACGCACAATTGCCAGTTATAAAGTCAGAATTGCTAAATATGAAGTCATAATTGCAGGATATAAACTGAAATAAACTCAGAAATGACTTTAATCTTTATTTCTCGCAATTCTGATTTTTTATTTATTTTTTCTCAGAACTGAGATATACGCACAATTGCCAGTTATAAAGTCAGAATTGAAATCAGAATTTTCTTGCAATCTTTATTTCTCACAATTGCGGGATATAAACTCACAATTGCAAGAAAAAGTCAGAATTGAGAGATATAAACTCACATTTCTGACTTTTTTTCTCACAATCTTTATTTCTCGCAGTTGTATCTTGCTATTCTGACTTTTTTTCTAGGAATTGTGAGATATAAACTCGCAATTGAGTTATAAAGTCCAGTTCTCAGAAGTAAAAAAAAAAAAAGACAGAATTGTAAGTTTATATTTCTTTTAAAATCTATATAACCTTTTTTTTTTTTTTTTTTATTCAGTGGCGTAAACGGGTTTCCATATAAAATAGCACTATTTAAAATGTATATTTATCCTTCTGCAGTCTGTTTTAACGTAATTTTTATTTTTCTGTTTCTAGATGGTACATTACCTCACCACTCATGCTGACAAGATTGAGTCCATCCATTTTTCGGACCAATTCTCTGGTCCAAAAGTTATGCAAGAGTAAGTATTTTTTGTTACTATTCTTATTCTTCCACTATGTTGGAGGAGCTTATACTGGTTAATAAATGTTAATGGTTTCTAAACTTTTTTTTTTTTTTTAGGGAAGGTCAGCCCTTAAAGCTGCCCGAGACCAAGAAAACACTGCTGTTTACATTTAATGGTGAGAGAAATTCATAATTCACATTTCATAATTCTCTCTACCTGCATGACACTGAGACATTCCTTTTCCTGTCTGTGTAATAATATGCTGTACTTCACAGTGCCTGGGATGGGTAACACATCTCCCAAAGATATGGACAGTCTGCTGCCTCTGATGAACATGGTGATCTACAGCATCGACAAAGTCAAGAAGCTTCGCCTCAACAGAGAGGTAAGTGCACACGCACAATGCGCACAACATCATGTTGAATTAGTAGAAGGTTAACCTGTAGCTTGATATGGGCATTTAGGGCAAGCAGAAAGCAGACAAGAACCGTGCTCGCGTGGAGGAGAACTTCCTGAAGCAGACTCACGCTCAACGTCAGGAGGCCGCTCAGACGCGCCGCGAAGAGAAGAAGCGAGCGGAGAAGGAGAGGATCATGAACGAGGAGGATCCTGAGAGACAGCGCCGCTTAGAGGTGTGTGTTTGTGTAATTAAAAATCAGATCTTTTCACTTAATCTGCATTGATATGTAATTTTCTCCTCGCTCTTTTGTTTAGGAAGCCGCTCAACGCCGCGAGCAGAAGAAGCTGGAGAAGAAGCAGATGAAAATGAAGCAGATCAAAGTGAAAGCCATGTGAGACACGTTCATTGTCATTAGAGAAACAATCTACTACTTCCACACCCACTAATATACACTCTTCTACATGAATGTGCGTGCCATTCGATTGGCTGCTATTGCACCCATATAAACTGTCCAATCAGGAAAAAGCAGCTGGTTATAATGTAAATCTGATCTTTATAAGACAACTAAATTGGATTTAGTCTGTTTGAACATGATTTTGTGTAGCAGTCATTCAAGGCATGAGTTGCATGGCGGTTTTTAATTGCAAGACTATTGCTTTTTGTGGGCTTTGCCATAATAAACTTCAAACCAAGTTGCCACTTCAGCCAAACTTTTCCAATTCAGTTGTCTCCTGGAGTTCAGTATGGACTTTCCAAAGCTTTGTCAAGAGGACCTATGCTGTCATTTTCGCTCCCAGATATTCTTCATCTTGTGAAAGTTTCTGCTATGCTTCTTTTAAAAGTGAAATCTGGGAGTGTTTTTAAAAGGAACTGGGTGGGTAAGAAAGCTACCTTTTTTGTACTACAGTGCTTCCTTGACCCTATTTCTAAGAGTTCTTGATTGCAAGCATTTTATAGATGAGTAAATAGGCACACTGTCATTGTCTTTCAATCTTTCTTTTTATGAGCAAAGGCCCACTGTGAATTGTCACTGTCAAGGCAGCACAGACTCCTTTATATGTATTTAACAGAGGTGAAATTTTAATTTATCTTTAAGTTAATATTCAGTCCATGTGCTTGAATCATGTTTATGAGTGAACATTGACTGTAACCCTTTTTTTCTGTAACATTTGTTAATGAGATGCTTAACTAAATAAAACATTCACTGAAAACATCTTTCTTCCGTGTCATGGTCTTTGATTTCAGCTGGTTTTTAAAGGTACAGTCTGTAATATAAAGGAGGATCTATAGACAGAAATGCAATGTAATTAACACAGCTATGTTTTCAGAGGTGGATATAGACCTTACATAATGAACTGTTATATCTACATAAATAGAAATCGCTATTTTGAGCCAAGATGTTTCTATAGTAGTTTCTACTAAAACTGCTCTACAGAGTGTGTTTCGTCACTGTGTTCTTGAATAAAACACTGACACGATGAGCAAGTAACAATAATATTCACAATAACGCAACGGTTTACTGAATAATTAGGTAAATATAATACTTCAATTTACCACTAAAAATGTGCTAAAGTTTACACACTGCACCTTTAAATCTTATCTAAAATGTGTTTCAAAAGTGTTTTTCTGCAGTGTTTTCTATACAGCTATTTTAACAGCGTTTGATCATTTTTAGAGAATGGCATTTTGACCACATACAGTTGAGGTCAAAAGTTTACATACACCTTGCAAAATCTTCAAAATGTTAATTATTTTACCAAAATAAGAGTGATCATACAAAATGCATGTTATTTTTTTTATTTAGTACTGACCTGAATAAGGTATTTCACATTAAGGTTGTTTATAGTCCACAAGAGAAAATACTACTTGAATCTATAAAAATGGCCCTGTTCAAAAGTTTACATCCCCTTGATTGTTATACTGTGTTGTTAACTGAATGATCCACAGCTGTTTTTTTTTTTTTAGTGATAATTGTTCATGAGTCCCTTGTTTGTCCTGAACAGTTAAACTGCCCGCTGTTCTTCAGAAAAATCCTTCAGATTCCACAAATTCTTTGTTTTTGTTTTTTTTTAGCATTTTTGTGTATTTGAAGCCTTTCCAACAATGCCTGTATGATTTTGAGATCCATCTTTTCACACTGAGGACAACTGAGGAACACAAAACTATTACAGAAGGTTCAAATGCTCACTGAGAAGAAAACACAGTGGGGTTGAAAACTTTTTGAATTTGCAGATCAGGGTAAATTTACCTTATTTTGTCTTCTGGGAAACATGTAAGTAGCTTCTGAAGGGTAGTACTAAATGAAAAAAAATATGATATTTAGGCAAAATGTACAGATCTTTATTCTGTTAAAAAGTTTTCACCCCCGGCTCTTAATGCATTGTGTAACCTTCTGTAATAGTTGCATATGAGTCCCTCAGTGTGAAAAGATGGATCTCAAAATCATACAGTCATTGCTGGAAAGGGTTCAAATACACAAAAATGCTGGAAAAACAAATAATTTGTGGAACCTGAAGGATTTTTCTAACGAACAGTGGTAAAAAGAGAGGGGTAGGAAGGTGTAAAAAAGTTCTACAAAACCAAAACCTTTGAACAGTAGTGTAATTTAGATATCTTTTAATGTGTAAAGCATCACGTTTCCTTTGATATTTAAGAAGCTATTTAACAAGCACTTTATATGCATTATATGTACAAAAATGTTCAAGTTCACAGCCAGTACGCATATTTGTTATGTATATAAAGTTACATCTGATGCAAATCTACACATTTTCTTCTGTCTATTACAATGGATGGAGTTATGCAACTCACAGAAAGTGGATCCAGGTTTCACAATTCTATTTCAACTGCCAGTATTGCGACAAAGAGTTACACAACGTTCAGTCAATGTGTGCAGTTACCCCTTCAGTCAAATCACTTCGACGTTACATTGGGATCTCGCCTGAGAGACCGATCATCTCTGAGCCTTATATAAAAAAGGCCAATTGCAAATTGGCGAGTGGACGTGCGCGTCGGCCACTCCCCCGCACATGCGGGTATATAAGAAGGCGGCGCGCATCACTCAAACAGACTTTCGCTTTCAGAGCCGGTATGCTCAAGCCTTCTCTCCTCAAGAAAAAGGAAAACTTCACGTTCCTGCTGCTCTCTCTGCTGGTGTGCGCCGATTGAAAGAGACAAACTAAAAGAGTGAATTTCTCGGCGCCGCCAGCGGGGTCCCGCGGGCGGCCGTTTTCACGGCCATAAAAGCCTCCTGCGTTCCAGCGAGCAAGCCCCATTGAATGCACAGTGGTGCCGCGGTTTCCTCCCTGGGCAGACCGGGACTAAAAGAGCAATTTCTCACGGCTGTGTAAAGACGTTCTTTTCAGAATGGCTTCCGGCCGTGCGCTTCTGGGTGTGGCAGTTTCCTCACCTCACTGGACGGACATGAAAGCTGCTTCACATGTCTGGGCATTGAACATGCTGAGGCAGCTTTCACGGATGGTTCATGCATTCATTGCGAAAGCATGACCATGGGAATGCTGAGGACTCGCCGCTCGCTCGCGGGCAGGCCCCCCTTCGCGCCCCACGGCCTGCGGAATTTTTCCGCCGCTGTGGCGAGGCATGAGGGGGAATTTCGAGTCACGGTGCCGAACGTTCCGCCGGCTCCAAAAGCCCTGCGGTCTTCCGCCCGCCAGCATACCCCCGTCGAGATGCCAAAGCAGTACGCCTCCCCGCCAGCCGGGCTGGGCGTCTCCTTTGGCGCTCCTCAGGAGGAAGAGATGTCTGACGCTGCGTCAGAGGGAGAGTCAGGGGGTGAGGACGCTCTTCCGGCGGCGCGGCGCCCCTCCGCGGTTGCTGCCCCGTCGGAGGCAGACTCCGAGCTCTCGGCTATGCTCCTCCGAGCCGCCAGGGGGATCGGCCTGGAGGTTACTCCATCGGCCTCGGCCGATCCTTCTCGGCTGGGCGACTGGTTCCTGGGGACGGCTCCGGCGGCATCGCCTCGCCCTCCCCCGGTGCCATTCTTCCCGGAGGTGCACGAGGAGCTGGTTAAGACCTGGCGGGCGCCCTTTTCATCTCGCCCGCTGCCCGGCTCCTCTCCCCTCGCCACCCTTGATGGCGGGGCGGCCAGGGGGTATGCGTCGGTTCCCCAGGTCGAGCGCGCTATGGCGGTGCAACTTTGCCCGCGTGGCGCTGCCACCTGGCGGGGCCGGCCGCGTCTCCCGTCCAAGGCGTGTGAGCGCTCGTCCGCCCTTGCGGGCCGCGCTTTTCACGCTGCGGGCCAGGCCGCCTCGGCCCTGCATGCGATGGCAACCCTGCAGGTCTACCAGGCCAAGGGGTTGAAACAGCTGCACGAGGGTGGTCCCGACCAAGGTACGATGCAGGAACTCCGCGCTGCCACCGACTTCGCCCTTCGTGCGACGAAGGTCGCGGCGCGGGCCCTTGGTCAGGTGATGTCCACGGCTGTGGTCCAGGAGCGACACCTGTGGCTCTCTCTGGCCCAGATGGCAGATGCCGACAAAGCACGCTTTCTCGACGCTCCCATCTCCCAGAGGGGCCTATTCGGCGACTCTGTCGAGGACTTTGCCCAACAGTTCTCGGCAGCCCAGAGACAGACGGAGGCGTTTCACATCCTGCCCCGCCGCGATGCTTCCATCCCGCCGCCGGAGGCACCGCCTCCGCCTGCACGTCGCCGAGGGCGCCCCCCTGCGGCCGCAACATCTACGGCTCGCCCCACCGCGGAGGCCCACGACGCCAGGTCGGCGAGAAGGGCCCGCAAGCGCAGAGCCAGCCGCAGGAGAGTGGCGCCGCCCGCGGCACAGGGATCGGCCCGAAACACCCGCAAGAAAACTGCGAAACGTCCCTGACGCGGGCCTCCAGAGGTGATTGAGACTGCTCCTTAGGGGATGCTAACAATCTACGCTCCCCGCTCCCGGTGGAGGGCCGGGAGCCACTGTGTACTTCAATGCTGCCGTCGGCTTTCGTCGACGGTACCCACTTTTTCTCAAAAAGAGCAATTTCTCACCTCTGGCTTCGGCCTCGAGTTTCCTTCTGAGCAGCACTTACACTCCTCGGAACCAGACTCGCGGCCGGCCTTCGCCAGCGCGGGATCCAGGGAAGAAGGTAAGCACTGCTTAGTGCAGTTAGACACTTCTCCAGGACGTTCATCCTTCTGGGTTCTGTCTCCCCCTAGGCTGCCCCACCACGGTCACGTCGGTCAACGTTCCCTTGATACCACTACGATGGTTGATACGGACGGTACGGCCCGGCCCCAGGCGTCCGCCCAGACTCAGAGGTACCCCTTACTTTCTTATTCGGGCAGGCGTGCCTCTGTTCTGCTTGCGGAGGTCGCGTTCCTACTGGCGAAGGACGCGATCCAGCCTGTCCCTCCCCCGGGACGAGGTCGGGACCTTTCAGTCTCGACTTCACGTGTCCAGTTAGTGTGGTGGGTTAATACCCGCCCTGGATGGAGCTCTGTCCCGATCCCTTTCAGGCTGTCGGCACACTCGCTCACGACGAAGCACATACAGCTATGTTTCCGTCTCCAGGGCTGGGTTGCAGCCATCTGCCTGAAGGGCACCCGCTGTCTCGTCTCGATCTTCCCCGGCGCACACCCCTCCGGCGGTCTGCCCCGGGGGTCGAGCGCTCAGCGCTAGGTGCTTCCATTTGGCTAGTCCCTCTCCTTCCTGCCTTCTTTAGGCCATGGGAGCTCCCCTGTCCCCTTTTTCGGCAGACAGGTATTCGCGTCTTCAACCGTCTCTTCGACTGGTGCTTTACCAGCCCACTCGTGAGTTCCGTTGTGCGAACATAGGGACTTGGTGCCTCGGCACCCCCGCCATCTGGTCCTTCAGGCCAACCGAGGGAATTCGTTTCCTCGGTCGGGAGCCTGACTCGGTCCTTAAGACAGCCCGCCTTACTACCTAGAGCGCGCAGTCAGTGCTGTAGTTCCTGAGTCAATCAGGCACAACATAGCGGTCCTCTCAACTGAGGCTCCTGGGGCACATGACAGCTCTAGCCGCTAAGAGCCGCTAAGCTTGTTCATGTGAGACCGCTTCAGCACGATCGAGTCCCAGGATGGGCATGGCATCTCGGCCCACTCCGGACTGGCGTTTTCCCGCAGTTTGGCCGACAAGCCAGCCCGTGGCTTACCACGGGTTGGGTTGCCATGTACGACAGAGGCTTACAGCCTCTCCATCTGCTCCCAGGGAGTACGTGGCACATTTTGCTACTTGCCATTCACTTGAAGCAGGTAAACTCAACCGTGCAGCCTATCGGCTCTCACGGCAGTCCACCACCTGCAGGATGGCGACTCCACCCCGTGACGCAGCTAGTTTGGAGCATATCGGTAGGCCAGCCACATCCGCTCGCCCCCGATTGCTCTCACTGCCAGCTGCCTCCTTCAGAGTAGCGCTGGCACTCAGCTGACCTCCGGGGCCCAAGTACGCCCTTCCCCAGTGAGCCTCCTTGCACAGACTCTGTGCAAGTCCTGGGAGGACGAGGAGTAAGTCTGTTGGTTGCGCTACAAGAATGGCCCACCCGGACTCAGGTCTAGTAACCGTTCCCTCGCGGCAGTCCCTCCCTGTAGGGCACGGTATGACACCCAGACCTCTCCGGTCTTCTCAGGCCGTGATACAATTATCACTCAGTCCGAGCTCCCTTGACTAGAGGCAGGCTCGCACTGAGATGAGGTCTATTTGCTGGCTTTCCACAGAGTTACACGGTTGCAGTATGCTTCCCTTCCTGCAGGAGAGTTTGAGCGCAGACTGTCCCCTCACTCTTTAAGTATATGCCGCTGCTTCGCCGCGTATCACATGCAGTAGATGGAGCTAAGTAGGTAAGCATTCACTGGCCGTGAGGTTTCCCAGAGGTGCCAGAACGCACCCCACACCCTCTTGGGGCCTTCCCGTCGCCTTCAGAGCCGCGGGACGCTCCAATTGAGCCATTGGCCTCAGTCGAGCTAGCATTACTGTCATCAAGACAGCGCTCCTGACCGCCCTGGCTCCCGTTAAGAGGGCAGGAGACCTACAAGTTTTCTCTGTCAAGTAACGCCTCATACCCTCTGGGACCCCCCCGTCGCCCTTCAGGGCCGCGGGTTGCTCCTTAGGAGCCTCGGGCCTCAGTCGAGTTAGAATTCCTGTCATTAAGACAGCACTCCTGACTGCCCTGGCTTCCTTTAAGAGGGTAGGTTACCGACAAGCTCAGGTTCCTCAGAGGTGCTTAGCACGCACCTCATACCTCTTGGACCTCCCCGTCGCCTTCAGGGCCGCGGGTCGCTCCATTGGAGCCACTGGCCTCAGTCGAGCTAAAATTCCTGTCATTAAGACAGCGCTCCTGACTGCCCTGGCTCCCATTAAGAGGGCCTACAAGCTTTTCTGCCAGCAAAGTGTGTCGAGAATTCGGGCCCGGCGTCTTCCACGTTACCGTCGAGACCCCGGCCCGGTGCCCAAGGTCCCCACCACGCCTTTCCGCGATCAGGTGGTGGACCTGCAAGCTCTGCCCTGGAGGAGGCAGACCCAGTCGTGCTATGTTGTGTCGTTAAATATGTGAGACTGAATCACTCGGCACTTCAGCCGCACCAGCAGCTTCATCTGCCTCGGGATTCAGCAGAAAGGGAATGCTCCCCGAACTGAGGTTGGCTAAATGGTGGTAGATGCCTCTCCCTGTTATACCCAGGGACAGCCGTGATCCTTGGTTCATGGCACCTCACCAGCAGATGTATAAACCGGAAGCTGCGGGCTGGGCGACACCCTACCTTCGCTTGGTTCTCCAACCTTGCGTAGAGGCCGTTCTCCCGTGTCCTAACATAAGGACTCACAGGTGAGCGGGAAGACCGGCTGGTGTCGGCTTGCTGCGCCATTCCCACGTGGATCCGTGCGCTATTTCCCAGAATGTTCCCTCCGGCGAACCCTGGGTCCTCCTGCCCCGCAGTCAGGGCTAGGCGCGGAGTAGTCCTGCACTGTGATCCTGCCTGGGTCTCCTTCGCCCCGCAGGTTGTGGCTTAGTTTTTATTTATTCCAGCGGAGGAGACCGCTGTTTCCCTCGTGTATCCCTAAAAACCTTTATGGATATATTGAATTATTCTTATTTCCACATGTAGAATTTCATGTGCTCCGCCCCCCCAACCCATGCTTCAGTACAACTGGCATCCCTGGTGGGCCCCCTTATTGGGCCCCAGGGCGTTGGGAAGGTTACGTTACACTTCGCCTGCCGGCACGTATACTTGTCAGCACGTGAAGTTGTTGCGTAACGCGGCGTCAGGGTCGTGGCCTTTTCCATGGGCTTGTTCCCAATGTAACGTCGAAGTGATTCGACTGAAGGGGTAACGTCTAGGTTACGAAGGTAACCCACGTTCCCCGAAGGAGGGAACGGAGACGTTACATTCCCCTGCCACGTCCCTGGCGTCGCGCTGACGCCGGCTTGACGGCTCTTCAGCGAAAACCTGTTTGAGTGATGCGCGCCGCCTTCTTATATACCCGCATGTGCGGGGGAGTGGCCGACGCGCACGTCCACTCGCCAATTTGCAATTGGCCTTTTTTATATAAGGCTCAGAGATGATCGGTCTCTCAGGCGAGATCCCAATGTAACGTCTCCGTTCCCTCCTTCGGGGAACGTGGGTTACCTTCGTAACCTAGACGTTTTCCTGTGTTATAAAAGAATATTACAGGCGTCACAAACTCTGAAATCTGAACTGATAGCAGTAGAGGCAGAACCTGACATGGCAGATGTAGCCAGTCAGCCTTACTTACTGAAAAATAGATTAATACACAGATGTGAGGCAGAAAGTATATTGTTAATATAACCAAGCTGTTCAAAATGAACCGAATTGCAGTCTGTTTGGTTTTGTCAGTTCTTGACGTCTGACTGCTCTTTCCCGCTCCAGCAGGGTGTAAGATAAACAGCACAGCCACACAAAAGATACCACTCACAGGCACTGCAGCACAAAAAGAAGCCATGGTGAGTGGATGGTACATTGTGATATTCAAAACAACCATGACTATTCCCACGCTGATGGTGTACATCCAAACAAGTGTACAGAATATAAGTGCCTGTATTTGTTTTGTGGATCCTTTTTTGTTCACATATGCTACTGGATGAGCCACAGCAATATACAAGTCTATAGTCATGCCAGCAAAGAATAGAGATCCTCCAATCAAACTGCAGCTGTGGAAGGTTGCAATGTATTCCTGTTTGATCCCAGTCACTCCACCCAGGTTCTGAACGATGTTTAGAAGTACTCGGATGTAGAATAAGGAATGCGAGCAGGCTAGATGAAGAAAGAGGATTTCGCTCTGGGATGAAGTGGAGTTTCCTGGGCTCAAATGTGTCCCACATTGTTTCAGAAACAGGTCAATAATCACATAAAGGGTTATTGGAAGATTGACAACAAGCATTAGGATATCAAGGATCGGGCTGTATGATCCTATGCAGAGCTGCTCGTGGGATGAAATGTTGGAGAAATTTCCATCTATGCGCTGGGAAGATGAGGTGTTTGTCGTCCACATCTCCATTCTTCTTCTACAAGTGTGGTGTTCCTTAATGGGGGGCAGATTTTTATAGTACTGACGTCTGGCTGTGATTGATGTGTCTGTCATCTGTTATCTGTGATATATTTGCATTAAGGAGGTCAAATGATCATTTGCAAAACCAGCTTATTTCCCACTTTTTGCCTCAGAAGATACACCTGTTTCAGGACAAAACCATTCGATGTAAAGTGACAAACCTGCAATATAAACCTATAAGCCCCGCACGATACTCTCATTTTAGTTCAGTCGTACCGTGTTGTATTAATTTGTTCATTTTTTTCAATTTTGTTTAATCTGACAATTTAAAAGGATAGTTTTGTCATCATTTACCCTTGTGTCAGATGTTAACGTTCTTTTTGTTGGATACCTGGCTGTATGAGATTTGTCAGCACTGAACAGGCAGATAAAGTGGCTAAGGATGCTTTTCACTTGGAAATAACATAATGTAATATCCCAGCAAGCGATTTTTGGTCTAAAAGACGTCTATTAGCCGTGAAAACACAGCCCAGACGTCTAGGCTAATACAAGTTTGTATTTGGGCTGTCAGTGAAAATTGAATAGACGTCTAAACATATCCCAATATTAGACTAATCATCAATTAAAAGATTAAAAATTAAAATAAAAAAAATTAAACCATAAAACCTTGTAAACACTGCTGAGTTTGCTTACAGGATGGAATATCTTACATCTAACTAGTTATTTTGCTAAAAAATGACATGCAACCAAATTCAAGGTTATTCGGGCTGGAAGTGGGTTACTCATAGCCGGACTATATCGGGTTTATAGTTAACCCAGACGGTGAAATGACGACTATTGCTTGCTGGGATACCAGTATCTGATCTAAAACTATACTCAGATGTAAAGATTTGTTTTACAAAGCTTTAATGACTTATGGAGACATAGAAACCTTGCATGTTTCATATATTAATTTGTGTTTTGCAGATTAACCAAAGTAATACATGTTTGAAACTATTTATGGGTGACTAAATGATGACAGAATTTTTGGGTGAATTATCACTAAAATGAAGGAACAAATGAGCACAACTTGGTTGTGATTTACCTAAAAAAAAGTTGTGATAATGAATTTTGTACGTCATGTGCGGTGCTCATACAAATCTGCTGAAAACAAGACAAGAATGAATTACGTGGGAGGGAGCTGGTTGATCAAGTAAGCTTTTCTGGTTAAACTAGTTAAAAAGTCTGGTTGGGCCAGCATCTCACCAGCAACACAAACACAACATACCTGTATGCTGGTCTTTTTTGGTAGATTGATCATTTGATAATTTCACTGTCATGGTTTTTACTATAAATATAATGGCTATTATAGTATACACGTCACGTAAATCTGGGGTTGGTGTGGTTTGTCCATACAGTTGAAGTCAAAAGTCAGAAGACTTTGAAGACCAGGGTAAATTTAACTTATTTTGTCTTCTGGGGAAGATGTAAGTATCTGTAAGTATATGTAAGTATTTAGGCAAAATAAGAAAAATGTACACATCTTCGTTCTGTTCAAAAGTTTTCACCCCCAAGCTCTTAATGCATAGTGTTTCCTTCTAAAGCATCAGTGAGCGTTTGAACCTTTGTAATAACTGCATTCCCTCAGTTGTCCTCAGTGTGAAAAGATGGATCTCAGAATCATAGTCATTGTTGGAAAAGGGTGTCAAATAAACAAAAATGCTAAAAAAAACAAAAAAAAATTTGTGGGACCTGAAGGAAACAAGGGACTCATGAACAACTATCACTAAAACAAACAAACAAACAAACACAGCTGTGGATCATTCAGGTAACAACACGAATCAAGTGTATGTAAACTTTTGAAATGGGTCAATTTTATAAATTTAACTGTTATTTTCTCTTGTGGACTATATGTACACTTTCATGTTTTATGTTTTATGTGATGAATCTAATGGATTCATGAACAGCTAGCCTATATACTGCAACAAATTTACCATTATTTTAAAACTGTTAACAATGAACCAGAAGTCACATCTTTTGGTTTAATTGGCTTCCCTCTTATTGTACTGTTGACCTTTGACCTGAGAACAGCATGGAGATTTAAAAGAACGACATAGGGCATTGGAAGGCTTTCCTCTGTTTTGTTTTTGTCAATTTATCCTTTTAGATGACCCTCACATTGTGGCAGGACTGTAACCAGCATGGACATTGATTAATTAGACATTAAATAATTAGAAAAGGCCAAACTGGTCTGCTTCAGCGATCATCATCAATGTCAAAATAATTGAGACGGCCAATCAAATCAAAGTAGGCGGGGTTACTGTTCACAGAAGCAGAGTGTGAGCTCAACGCGAAGTGTCAGTTACTACTTGAAAGAGACTGACGCTGCGTCCGAAATCGCATACTTCCCTACTATATAGAACGCGAAAAACAGTATGTGAGGCGCCGAGTAGTATGTCCGAATTCATAGTATTCGAAATACAGTAGGCGAGAAGTACCCGGATGACCTACTGCTTCCGCCCGAATTCTGCAGTACGCATCCGATGGACTCCATCAGGCTCCAGGAGAGGAGTCGTTATTCGGAAAAATGGCGGAAAGTGGAGACGCGGCGGATGTAGTATGTCCGAATTCCATTCATACTACCCATATTCATACTATATAGAACGTACTGTTTTAACAGTCATGAAGTACGTTTGAATTTAAATGTAGTACCTACTGAAGCAGTATGCGATTTCGGACGCAGCATGAGTGAGGTAAGATGGACGTTGAAATTACTATAGGCCTATGTCTCACTTCCTGCTTCCGGAACGCGGAGTAGGGAAATAGAACTTCCGGTCATTGCTAGTTTCCAGCTTAACTACATTTCTCAGTTGCGTGGTGGTAGCTTCACTGTTTTCTGAATCAAATAGCTTTTCAGTAGCTAAGCTCTTTTTTGATCAAGTAGCGCGGTAGCGTCAACAAAAGCTAAAAGCTATATATTTTTTCTATACTTTAAGCTCAAATCGGAAATATAACTGCCATGGTTCACTGATCCTGGGTCAGTAAGCGGCGCCACCGCCACTAAACCTCGTGACGCCATTGGCTCGTTAAACTGTCAGTCAAACTTTTCAAATTTTTTCTAGCCGGAAAAATAAGCGTTTTTTCACCATATTTATGAGCCAGTTCTTGTTGGATTTCTTTGGAGATTTCAAATATGAAATTTAATCGTAAGCTTGGTGAACAGTTTTGGAGAATTTGATGTTTCCCCATTCAAACAGATAGGAGCTGCACTTGTATGCCCGAGAGGCGTTTCAAAGATGGCCGCCGAGTGACATGACTTGCCTTAAAGGGACTTTGATTATTCCTCCCGCCTCTCTCGTGAATGAAGTGCGGCGCGCAGTTTGAACTAGCATTTCAGCTTGTTTGCAGAATAAAGAACTGTCGATTGAAAAAGTACATGTTTTCTGTATTTATAATACAGCACTGTATTTATAAAGGCTAATTTTTTTTTGCATTCGAGGAGATGAGAAGAGTGTCTTAGTCTAGCCTTTTTTTGTCGAGACAACCAAGCTTATGTGAAGCGCTGAATCTTTATATTTTGGCTAACGTTAAATGTAAAAAAAAAAAAAAAAAAAAAAAAGAACTGAGTGCCCACGTAGCAGCAGAAAACTTCATAATCTGCAATGCAAATTAGTATTTCAGAATATAATAAATGTGATTTATATCCAGGCCTAGCCGCTGTGACCTGTCGGTTTAATTTTCTTCTCAAAGACTTACAATTTATGTTAGCGTGTTTTTTTAAAACCTTCGGCGAACTATTCCTGAATTTGGACGATTCTACTTGAGAGTGTTCATTTACAATCCGAACCACGTCGTCGTAGGTGACTTCAGGCAAGTTACAGAGAGACTTGGTCCAGCGGTATTTATCGGCCTCCGCCATTGTAAAAAGCTAACGTTAACCAGAACTGCCGTCTCCCCACTCAGAGACGTTCTTCGATATTCAATTGTTGCGTGACATAGGCCTATTAGTCAATTGTTTTACCATAGAAATATTTAAATGCCAACATTCAGAGGAAACTACTCTCTTTTTTTCACAAATTTGACCATTTAGAATTGCCTCCTACATCTGTGCATTACTCTTTACAAACAGTGAAGCTAGCTGTGCGCTTAGTTACTTCAAAAACATTATATCTCTCTTGTTGCTGACAAATATAATGAATGAATTTATTAATGCAAGTCACGTGACATGTTCACAGCAAGTTTCTGTGCCAGTACGTGCATAAATGAAAGTTGGTTCCTCCAGTGTTCAAGACAGTGGTTAGGGCCTTGCACTGTGGTACTGAGTTCAACATGAAAATAAGCTGTTTCATACTCTGACAGACATGTTGTTGATTTCTTTTCCGCACAATGCTGATGCAAATTGTAGGAAAACTACCATGACACAGCAAACGATCGAGAGGGAAAATTTAATTTCTTCAATTCAAAATGCTGGATTATGTTTAGATCATTTGGAAATGGGACTTTATCACTTGCAGGATCAGCTATTTTGAAATGTGGCCTGTTAAAAACACATTTATCATGCATAAAATAAGCACTGAATAACCATATATATGCATATGAAAATAAATGGTGTAATTTGTTTATCGTCTGATACCTGTTGCACAACCAGAATTTTCTGAAAATGTGGCACTTAAAAGTCTAGTAGATGCCTGCTCTTCCATTCTCAAACAAATGCTGTGGTCACAAGAGACTGCAACGTTTAGTGTTACTGATATGGACACGTTGGCCT
Source organism: Garra rufa (assembly GCF_049309525.1). NCBI lineage: Eukaryota > Metazoa > Chordata > Actinopteri > Cypriniformes > Cyprinidae > Garra > Garra rufa. Next base: position 40,348,126 of record NC_133361.1, read on the forward strand.
TATGTGCAAATGGCTGGTGTCTGACGACCACAATATGGCTTTACTTTGTCAAAATGGCACGTACAGCATCGGTAACAGATATCATCAAACCTGCAAATGTGTCTTAGGAGGCTTCCTTTACATTGACATCAGCATATATATATTTGGTTACCAAATTTGTGATAAAAGCATAGAGCAGTTTTGAGGATTACAATGAAGTTCATAACATTAGATACAATTCAAATTAATGAAATGACTCACAGATTCACAGACTGAAAAAGATGGAAAAAAGCACATGTGCAGATTAGTGTGTATATCAGGCATGTAGAATGGCATTTTTTAAATATGTGTAATATTACTTTTATAGTCATATATAATAATTTAAATAATAATGCATTTAGAAAATGGGTGAATTTGTTTTATTCTGACATTAAACATTTCATTAAATCTGTTAGACTCCCATTTGTTGAAATGAATCTGTGTAAATTGAGAATTTGATCTGTTGAAAGGTCATACATACAGTGCTAAAATTGCTCACTGCCAAAGATATTTAACCAAGGTTCAATATAACCTAAAAATAAACATGAATCACAAACATTAATAATACATGACAACAGCATCAATTAGCTTTTTTTAATTACAGTTTGAACACTGAATTCACAATTATATCTGCATTGATTGCATCAGTATATTTTAATCTGTCTGATGTGTGTATTTATGTGTTTTTGTGCCATATGAATTCATGTGACTTTCTTCTCTACAGTAACAGTAGCAGAGCACAGTGCCTCCCCGAGTGCATTAGTGGCTTTGCAGGAATACAGGCCACTGTGTTGCAGAGAGACGTTCTCTAGAGTGAGAGTACAGCTGCCGTCCTCCTCATAATCCACCTTCACACACTCTTCTTGCAGCTCCAGTAGCTCGCCGTCTTTCAACCACACCACCTCAGGGTCAGGGTAACCTGAAACATGAAGAGAAGAAGCTGTGATTTCATGAGAGATTGGCTTGAGCAAGGTCAGTGACAGCCATCGGTGTGTCCTAACCTGTGATGAGACAGGCGAGTTGGACGCTGGAGCCCTGCGGGACAGTCAGGTCAGATGGAGTCTTACTGAACTCAGGTTTACACTGAAGCTTCAGCTCAAGAGTCTGCAGTGCCTTCTCTGTCTCTGTAATAACAAAGAGCAAGAAAAATGTATTATTGAACTGCAAAAACATCTATCATTATATAAAAAAAAGTGTTTGACATCTACAGTCAGACATATTACAAGCCACAGCTGTCAGAGTTGTCACAAGTCACAATCTATTTTGGTGATAGTATTTTACACTGGTTTCTGAAGCAAATTGATTTTACTTTTGTGTTTGATTTCTTTCTCACCATCTACAGGGCTCAAGGTTGCAGAAGCCTCTGGTTTAGACAATATAGCCATCCTCTTCAGAGCCAGTAAAGCTTTGCCTGTTTTCTAAAAAAAAAACAGAAACAAAACAATATGTGACCCTGGACCACAAAACCAGTCTTAAGTAGCATGGGTATATTTGTGGCAATAGCCAAAAATACATTGTATGGGTCAAAATGATTGATTTAAATTTTCTCGTTATTTAGATTTTTTTTTTTGCACCCTCAGATACCAGATTTTCAAATAGTTGTATATCAGCCAAATATTGTCCTAACAAACCATACATCAATGGAAAACTTATTTATTCAGCTTTCAGATGATGTATAAATAAAAAAAGACCCCTATGACCTTTTGTGGTCCAGGGTCATATATAAGAGGAGAATGAAGTTTGTTATGTAGACACAAAAACAATGCAGAGGAGTCCAATTAATATAAAGTTCTGTCACGAAGCTCTAGATGGCGCAGTCCGATAGGTACAAACTCAATCAGACATAATGACATCATTATTCACATGGCGGAGATGATTGGTTTCTTTTTGTATGAGCTTGCTGCTCAACATTCAAATACTCAGCTAGTGCTTGCTATAGTAGTTGCAGCATGCTTCAGAAACCCTCCACCTTCCCCAGCTCCACCTGTATAGATCTGCTATGGGGTGATTTCATGCATGTTATATATGGAGGTTATTTCATATATTCTATATGTGTCACCTGTCTTTAGGAGCATGCGTACAACACCAGGGCTAGCTGTCCGAAAATACAATTGTATCTAATTTTATATCTCAGGCTGTCGGAAATACACTGATATGATTACATTATATTTTAAAAATAAGAAGTATTGCCTTATTCCGACTAAAAATAAACTTTTAATGTGTGTATTAACTCTGGTTGTACATATAACAACATGCAATTAGTTAACCATGCTAAAAATTAAGCTAGTTAAATCGGCAATGGTCTGGTTAGTGTGGAAGCCTGCTTAAGTCACTGAATAAAAAAAAAATAAAAAAAGGTTTTTGTGACTTTTTATCTCACAATTCAGACTTTTTTTGCGAGTTTACTTCTCGCAAGTCAGAATTGTGAGATAACAGGGATGCAAACGGCGCGCCTTTTGGCGGATGCCGCCTTTTTCACGGCTGTGTGGGAGACATGTGTGAATCGTGCAGATCCAATGAGTTTTTCTTGTTGGGGGGGGGGGGGGGGGGGGTACGTTGGAGTGTTTTTGCACTAATTAGTTGGTCCACTAGGCGGCAACACTGCCCCGGGCCAGCCAAAAAAGAAAAGCAAGAGAGCCAAGAACAACAACAATCTACCGGAGACCGCAACATCAATAGACGGCAGATTTAACAAGCGCTTGTAAGGCTCCAGACTGCGACCAAATGGTCGCAATTTTTTCTGCCGGTGCGGCGAAATTTTGTGAGCTGTCCCACTGGCGCGACCACCGCGTTATTCAACTCATAAGCGCTGCTATTACTGTTTCATATGAGAAACATAAAACGGCAAACGAAACGAACGAGAAACCGAAGCGCGCCACGTTTATCAGCTAGGACCGCAACACAAACACGCTTGTCCGAGCTCAGAACAGCCTTTACTCGAGAACCAAAGTTGATTTTGCGACACTGCACAGTGCTGCGAGATCCAGTGAAAAGTGTTTGAATTCGCCCAGAATGAATTAAGTTTGCTGCAAGATCTAGGGAGAATCATTCAAATTCTGCTCAGAATTCTGTTATAAACAGCGCTGATGTAGGCTATGTCAGACAACCAGAAGTAACACCAACTTAAGCATAGTCGAATGTTATTACTGTATTCATTTCAGGGTTTGTACAACCTTTTGAGAGACACATTTAAGCACTTTTAAATGACTTTCAAGCTTTTTGCACAACCATTTTCAGCACTTTAAAGCTCTTATGATCCAATTTGAATGTTATTTTGATGGCCAAAATATACTTTGTGGTAAACAAACACTTATGTCAAATTAAAATACATAAAATCACGATTATAACCAGTATATGGCAATAATAATCTGTATAGTTTATGTATATACAATTTATAGTTTATGTGAAGATCGTTTAAAATTACCAAAATTAAAAGTTTTTATATATTTCAGAGCCTATTAAATGTTGAAAATATTGGCTTTCAATTATACTGTAATGTTGAAATGGACATAATTAATATGTAAAACTGAGAGAAAATTCATTTAATAGAGACACCAGTAGCAGTATTGATATCAATACTTCATTAATAATAGGCTACTTGGTAAAAAGATGACATTAAACACATATTTAAAATATACTTCATTGTTTCTACCTTAATTTGGAGGTTCAGTGTGAAATTGACAATATAAATATATAAATATGCAATTAATCATGATTAATTACAGAAAAATGTGTGATTTTTTTATTTTTATTGATTGAAAGACAGTACTAATGTTAACCTTTTGTAGATGCTGGTGTTGGTAATATTAGTTAATTTTAGTGAATATGCATTTCAATGTAATTGTATAGGCCTCTCTAGAAAGAGTTCAGGGCGGCCCCCACCCCCTTGGCCCCCTTCAAATTTTCAGTTCGATAATCCGGCCCTCAAATGAATCTAATTGAATAGCCCTGGTAAAGGGTATCCAGACGTCCTGATTATAGATGTCAGGTCGCTTTATGCTACACTGAGGCTAAAATATGCAACTTTTCATTTGCAGAATGAGAGAATTTGATGAGAGCCAGGCACTTACAGTGCAGAAATTGGATGAGGGCTGTAAAATTTTTGATGTTACAGAATCTGTGTATTTTCATATAAAGAACTTTGTATGTGTATAGGGGGAGCCCTGGATGGCAGAGGTTGGTGGCAATGTAATTATATGATATTTGCTGCGGGGGCACGGGCTTCGATAATCTCACTCCTTTTTGACCATACCTCTGTTTGCATCCCTGGATAAAAAGTTGCTATAGAGGGTTTTCATGACGCGTCATTAATTGGCAATATTGGCGGAAGTGAATGTAAACAATGCCACTGAACCAAACGAAACTGGCATATTTTACTGATCATTGCTGCTGAAAATGGTCAATTATTGTCATGTTTGGGGCTGTACTAATCAGTCGGAACAGGAAAAACAATTGAAGTACAATAAACTGCCAAAAACTTATAACAAATCAAGGAGAAGAGTGCAAAACATTGTCTGAGGAACAAAAGGCGTTTGTGGTTGGCCAAACTGAACCAGGATTTCCAGGGCTAGTATTTTGACAACATACATGTTCTTATAATTTCCAGTCAGGTAGGTGAAATATTAGGCTAATATCTTAATTAATACAGTTTGTAAGTATCTTTAACACCCATTAACTTTAGTTTGTCAAATATTGCGCCTTCTTCTGTTTACTAAGTCCTTCTCTATACGATTTAGCAGCTTCCACACGTTTTTTTTTTCGTGGTTTAAACAGCATAATTTAGCAAAACAACACATTCAGTAGTACATTAACCCTGCAATCCATGTTATTGTTTACATCTGAATATCGCCAGTGTGGCTGCGGACACATTTCTGAATTACCTTCCACTTCTGCCTAGTTAGGAATTTCTTCATCTTGTCTTTGGAAAGGTTTTTGGTGGTGTTGCTGGTGTTGTCGACACAAGTGTAAGCCAACCAGGAATGAGCCAAGGCTTCTTCACAGGAAATCCTGCGCCTGTCAGAAAGTCCGAAAATTCAACGCGGAGTTCTGAAACTGTGTGGACGCATTTGTGTGATGTGTGTACGTAAGGTATAATAAGTATATGAATGCACCTGACATCTTTGCTGAGCAGAGAGCTAATGAAATCCTTTGCCATGTCGGTGATATCTTCAAAGCTCTCTTCATCAAATTCCCACTGCGCTGCTGTCACAAGACTCAGAGTCTCAGTGTCACTTTCACCCTGGAATGGAGATTCACCGCTCAACCTTCAAGAGAAAATCAGATTTAGGTAATGTAATGGCGTTTTTCACCACATGAGGGCAGCAAGAGCTTAAGTAACTGATAGTGTTTAAACTCACAGGATGTAGCAGATGACCCCAATACTCCACATGTCAGTGGCCAGACAGACCGGCTCAAAGTTGATGACCTCTGGAGCAACAAACTCTGGAGTGCCGTGCATCACCTTTAGAGGTGTGTTGGGATCTAAGGTACACAGCAAACATTCCCTGTTTTTGTTAGTACTTATATTTGACTTTGGACCACAAAACCAATCATAAGTGTCAATTTTTTGAAATTGAGATTTACACATCAGCTGAAAGCTTTAAATTGATGTATGGTTTGTTAGGATAGAACAATATTTGGCAGAGATACAACAATTTAAAAATCTAGAATCTGAGGGTGCAATGAAATCAAAATATTGAGAAAACTGCCTTTAAAGTTGTCCAAATAAAGTTCTTAGCAATACATATTACTAATTAAAATTAAATTTTGATATATTTACAGTAGAAAATTTACAAAATATCTTAATGGAACATGATCTTCACTCATTATCCTAATAATTTTTAGCAAGAAAAAATAAAGAATTTTGACCCATGCAATGTATTTTTGGCTATTGCTACAAATATACCCGTCCTGCTTAAGACTGGTTTTGTAGTACAACGTCACGTATATGATTATAGTTTATTAAGATTTTGAATTAGTGCTAATTTTTATATTTTCATTTTAATTTCAGTTCAGTATTATTGTTATATTACTATTTGGTTTTATTTTACTAAATATTACTATTTAGTTTTTTCTTCAGTTTTAGTTATTTATTTTATTACTTTTTATGATTAATTGTTATACATTACAAACCAATTTCAGTTAGTTGACAAGGCAAAGTTTGTCATTTTTAGTTTTAAGCTTTTCAACTATAATCATATTTTATTTCAGCTTTATTTAAATGAACTTTTTTTTCAAATAGTGTTAGTTGTAGTTTAGTTAATGATAATAACTCTGCAAACATTGCAAACAAAAAGTTCTGTGTATCAGCATAGTATGGCATATAATAGTTTGCTACATACCATAGTTCTGAAGTTTACAGTATAAATATTTGCATGGATTATATTTAGATTATACTATGAAAAACACCATGGTATTACCTTCATTCAGATAAAGCCTAGATAAACATGTTATTAACATGGTATCATATCCAAAACCGTGGTACTTTTACCAGTCTTAACTAGCACATGTATATTTGTAGCCAAAAATACATTTTATGGGTCAAAATGATCAATTTATGCCACAAATAATTTGGACAACATTTGGATCAAATATTGTCCTATCCTAACAAACCATACATCAATGAAAAGCTTATTTAAAAAGCTTTCAGATTATGTATAAATCTCAATTACAAAAAATGGACCCTTATGACTGGTTTGTGGTCCAGGGTCACATAGGATGTTGTGTTGAAAGTATCATCAGTACATTCGTACCCAGCTTGCTAGCGAGTCCAAAGTCAATGATTTTGATCTGAATCCCGGTTCTGTCCATACAGACGATGTTCTCAGGTTTGAGGTCCAGGTGAATAATATTTTTCTGATGCATGTACTGAATCCCCTCCAGAATCTGACGCATGTAGCCCACACTGGACACTTCGGTGTGCTCAAAACTATCATCTACAATGCGCTCAAACAGCTCCCCACCAGCCACACTGTACACACACACACACACACACACACACACACACACACAAACAGATTAAGCTGTGTTTATAATATTATAATGACAAAATCTATTGAAGTCAATGCATTGAACCTGTTGGCGTTTCTCATTTCTGCCAATTTTTGTAAAACACTGCACTCTTCAAAACACCCACATACAAGATACTCACTATTCCATTACCATGACCATCTCAGACTTGTTATCATATGCGGCAAGACACTGCACGAGTTTTGGATGGTGTAAGACATTCATTAGCTCTATTTCTTTCCTCGCCGCCTCTCTCTCCTTTGTCCGACGACCCTTGTAGAACTTTCCAGCACATACACGTCCCGTGTCCTTATGGGTCATCCGAAACACCTGGCCAAACTTCCCTCTGGGAAAGATTCAGAATTGAAGATTAAAGCATGCTTAGAAACCCAAAGCAATTGATATTTAACATATTACTATTCCTCAATATCCTAACTTTACATTTATCCTGTTTTGATTTGATATTCAGCCTTTAAACCAGTATTTTCAGTAAAACATTTTTTTTTATCACCTCCTAAACGTATAAATGATAGGTTCTGAGTCATTTCCAATGAAGTTTACAAACCATGACCTATCTTGCTTTGCATTTTTCTGGGAATCAGGCTCAAGTATAGGGGTTGTTTTCTCTTTTTGATGCAAGTATGCCTGTTTGAACATGCATTCATGCAAGTTTTGTTATACTTGACAGGTCCTGTGAATGTGAGCTATGAGACCTGCTGCATGCGTTTGATAAAGATACTTACACTCCGAGCTTTTCCAGGACATTATAGTGGTCAGTAAGTTTATCCTCAGTGTTGATGGTCACAGTCATATACTCCACTGGTTTCTCATCACACGACTCTCCTTTGAAAGACAGCATACTTTCATTCACCGTGGGTCTAAAATGGATTGCATACCCTTTGGTAATGACTTTAAACATGTTCTTCCTGTTTACAATTTGGTTTCTGAACCTTGTTCCCATAAATTGTGGGAAGAGATTAGTTTCAAATTACAAGCAAATAGTGTGCTAAATGAAAAAATATAATAAAGAGCTATTGGTCTAGCGTAAAAGATACATTACAGGAATAGTTCACCCAAAAATAAAAACTTGCAACATCTATTTACCCTCAGGCCATGCAAGTAATTTTAACTTAAACCCATATTCCATAATAATGCTTCCTCTAGTGAAATCTTAATCCACTGACATATTTGTTTAGACCTGTTTTGGACTGGTTTTTTTGCTTGTAAACAGTGCATAATCTGTGCATATTTCTCTCTTGATTGAGATAAAATGACATTTTCATTGGAGGAAGCAATCTTTTAAACTCGTCTTTTAGCCTGAAGCAACAGTTTGAAGGTAAAAACATCTTAACCATGGATTTGTTTCTTATAAACATGCAGCCTTTCACTTCACAAGATATAACTGATGTATTTTATTTTTATCAGCTGTTTGGACTGTCATTTTGATGGTGAGCAAGTCTGAATGTGAATACATTTTCATTTTTGTGTGAATTATTTCTTTAAGTCATCAAAACTTTTATATAATTTCAGAAAAAGTTCAAAACTAGCTCACCTGGGTTCTCCATCCTGATTGGCTGGGACTCTTGGCTCGGTTCGCTGACCCCCACAGCGTTGTAGGCCCTGACCCGGAAGCAGTATTCTCCTTGAGGCTTGAGTCCTGAGGTCACCCTAAATGAGGTGCTCTTGCACTGAGCTGTGAGCTCTCTCCACTGGTCGGTTGCACCTGGGCTTTCACAAACCTCGACCACGTATCCCGTTACAGCACTGCCGCCATCGTAGGACGGCCCAGACCAAGACAAAACAAGAGAGTGAGAGGAGAGGATGTATGCCACAGGACAGGAGGCAGGAGGCTGAGGCAGGTCTGGATAAAATCACAAACACAAACACACCAATCATCAAATGGTTACGCAGGATTCGTAAAACTTTTACTTAATGATTCCAAAAATTACCAATGACATTCAGGGTCACTGTGTGTTGTGCTGAACTTTTGCGATCTCGTACAAATATCGTGTAACGTCCAGAGTCCTCAGGAACGGCTTCGGAAATCACCAGAGAACTGCTTTCGTTGCAGGACTTGATATGAAACTTGGAGCTTTCCACCACCTTCAGAAAGACACATCCTTATAAACACACAAACAGGAGGACCAACAGAATGCAACATGTCTGGATTAATCGATTCTGATATTTTAATGGAATTAATTACATAATGTGGTAATTAATTAATATGATTAATCGCAAAATCAAATTTGGCTGTTAAAATACACTCACAAGATTATTTAAAGTCATTATTGTGCAGCTCTGGAAAGAAATATTTTAATCAACATCAAATCTATTTATTAGGCTACAATGGCCTAACATAAACTGCTGAAAATATAAAAGAAGATAAAAACATGCTGATAAAACATCTCAGCATTTTTTGTTCATACAATGAAAGTCATTGCTAACTAAAACAGCTGAGTTACCAACAGTCTTCAAAATACCTTCATGTTCCACAAAAAAAGTAAGTTATACAGGTTTGAAACAATATGAGAGTGAGTAAATGACAGAATTTTCATTTTTGGGCAAAGTACCCTATTATTTATTTAAATATAGAAAAAAAATATATAACTGCCAGTGGCAGTTATTGAGTCATTCATTTATTTGATTTCAAATGGCTGATTCATTCAGTAATTAAAGGGATAGTTTAACCAAAAATGAAAATTATCCCCTGATTTACTCACCCTCGAGCCATCCTAGGTGTATGTGACTTTTTTATTTTAGACGAATACAATCAGAGTCATGTTAAAATATGTTCTGGCTCTTCCAAGCTTTATAATTATAAGTACAAAAAAAGGATTTGTAAAGAAAATGTTTGCTAACTTGGTTCTTGCGAGACTAGCATATTTTTGTAAATATGGAGCACTTTCGCGGAGTGCTTTTTATGATGGATGGATGCACTTTATTGGACTTCACAATCTCAACAGCCATTCACTGCCATTATAAAGTTTGGAAGAGCCAGGACATTTATTAATGAAACTCTTGATTATTCGTCTGAAAGAAGAACATAACAAAAACTCATACAGGGCATTTTTGCCCCAATATCTTGAATTTTAGGGGCACATAGCTGCATTTATGGACTATATCGGCCCTAGAACATGTTCGTCAACTCAACTGTTTGAAATGTAAGATGACGTACTGGGGCCAGTTGCATGAACTTAGCCTCTCTGTTAAGATAGTGTCTTAAGAACTAGTTTGACCAATTAGCAGTTAAGTAAGGGATTATCAGTCTTATATTTTGGATTTAACCTAGGCTAATAAATTTTTGGACCAGTTTCAAAGAAAAAAAATTAATGGCTAACATTTAAGATTAGTCTAAACCAGCCCGTAACCAGCCCCAGGTCTAGGTCAGTGTGAGTGCTTTAACAGCATTATGATAACTAATTTAATAAATGAATGCAATAAATTGACAACTGTAGTTCTTCTTTACCTCTTTTCTGTTATAGACCCAGCAAGAAGCTACAGAAGAGCTGCCTTTGAACACACACTTCAAATGGGCCGCCTCTCCAACATGCACCTCCAGACGATCTAATGGATCTACAAACTGCAGGGGAGGTGCTGTAAACACAAAAACACAGGTGCTGAGAATCACAAATGTCACAAATTCATCTAGGCAACAAAAAGATTAAATGCAGAGAAAACAGACTTTTGATTAGAATAGAAATTCAAAAAAATAGGACAATATAAACTACTTTTTCTTCAATTTATAGTATATATAATTTTGTATATTACATTCAAACTAATTTCTTTTGCACAAAACATTATTCTATGAGAAAACCAATGACCTTTCTTTCATACAGTACAGATATTAAAATTTAGACCATATTTGCGTTCATGCATTTGGCAGATGCTTCTATCTAAAGCAACTTACACTGCATTCAAGATATCCGTTTTTATCAGTTCTTGCCTTTCCTGGAAATTGAACCATGCTCTATTTGAACTACAGGAAGGCTGTTGCATATACTGTGTATGTGATAAATATGAAAGCAAACTGTGAAACTGCAATTATTCAAATTAACACACTTAGCTGAACTTGGCCAGCTTGATAAAAGTCTGTTGCTAATGACCTCATGGTCCTTAAACAGGCCTATTATTAATACAGACTGACCACAGATAACAGTGTGTTTTACATGGACGATCAAAACACTGAAAAAATCACCCAGCATTCAGTGCTGAAGTGCCCAACCCAATTACAAAAAGAAGTACCAAAGAAATGATAACAATTATGACAACATCTTATGACGTGGAGTGTTTTGATGCTCATAATCTGAGAAATTCTTATTTTTAAACCAGTTTGTGCTAAGATTAAACTGTTTATCTACAGTACAGACCAAAAGTTTGGACATACCTTTGAACCAAAGTTTTCTTTATTTTCATGACCATGAAAATTGTAGATTCACACTGAAGGCATCAAAAGTATGAATTAACACGTGTGGAATTATATACATAACAAAAAAGTGTGAAACAACTGAAAATATGTCATATTCTAGGTTCTTCAAAGTAGCCACCTTTTGCTTTGATTACTGCTTTGCGGGCTCTTGGCATTCTCTTGATGAGCTTCAAGAGGTAGTCACCTGAAATGGTTTTCAATTCACAGGTGTGCCCTGTCAGGTTTAATAAGTGGGATTTCTTGCCTTATAAATGGGGTTGGGACCATCAGTTGTGTTGTGCAGAAGTATATATATATATATATATATATATATATATATATATATAATTAAATATTTTATAGAATTAAATATAATTCCACATGTGTTAATTCATAGTTTTGATGCCTTCAGTGTGAATCTACAATTTTCATAGTCATGAAAATAAAGAAAACTCTTTGAATGAGAAGGTGTGTCCAAACTTTTGGTCTGTACTGCATCTGTAAGATATAAATACACACCAAATTTGATGTTAAATGTTGATGTTAAAGGTTTTTCGAGGAATGGTAGGTTTTATGAAGATTATTGCTTTGGACAACAAGGATTACAGTCTTTAAAAGGATTAAAGATAAACATTAGTAGTTAGGACACATAAGACTACTTCCTGTTGTACTGTGTACAACACTAACAGACTCTGAAGGAGCCAGACAATCTGGAAGTTAAGATCAGCGGAGTGAAACACAGACTGCTCGGAGCAATCTTTGTTTTACTGCAAATGACTCCTTTTTGAAGCAGGTCACAGTGGTTATACTTTAACTCGCAATTCCAGACAAAATGCATTAAAAACATTTTGCGATTAGACTATTAAGAAAAGCAGGTGTGGGTGTTTGTGTGGGAGGGTATAGATCATATGGCCCTTAAGACATGAGAATCACTTGAAAGAATCACTAGAATCCAAAAATGCAACAACAATATGAAGTTACAGTATGGAAGAAGAGGGTAAGAACAAGTAAATGGTATGACTCAAAGAGCTTAAAAGGAGCAAATGTAGAACTGAAAGTGCCAGACAGACATGCTGATGATCTTACCTGTACTGGAGCTGCTCCTTCTTTTGACAAGCACTTCTGTAACAAGACAAATATGTAAAGAATCAGCTGTCGGTTAGGTTGCTTTTGTGTTAAAGAGCATGCAGGAGATAACATACGCTTTGCCTATCATACAAGGGAGGAGTCAAGTGATCAGGTGTGGGTGTCTAAGAAAAATATTCAACAAATTAATGAGGAAATGCTCAACATAACAAAACCATTAGTATGTCAATCAGTCAGGATATGCTCTTTTTACATTTGGATGTTTCTTATGTTTATATTTTTGTATAGAGCTAGCTTGTTATATAAGCATTACATAAACTATGTGTAATAATTACATAGAGTGTTTAGATTTTAAATAAAACAGTATTAGCAAGTGACACCAGCCTAATGACTGTGATATGTGAGCTTTGGAGGAACAAAATTGTTCCTCCAAAATTGTTTTTAAATGACATTTCCAACATTTGAATGCATGAGATTACTTTGTGCATGGGCAGGGCTATTGTTTGCGACATACCTCTCTTAAGTGCTGGAGAGCTTGTTATAGGACTTCCTGTCTGAGGTATTTGTGGTGACTGTAGGCCTTTAAAAACACTCATGTCATCTGGGACGGACTGAGATGAGTTTAAGAACCCGCTTGGTGTGGCAGGAGTGTGAGGATGAGAGGAATTAGGGTGAGAGTGAGATGTGGTAATATTACGGATCCCAATAATTGTTTCATAGTCTGGAGTTGATCCGGTTTGTTTTGGTTTGAAGAGAGACAGAGGGAGAATATGGTGTGGTTGCATGTGAGTATCAGGAGCAAAAGGAAGTAAATAATTAAATGAGAGAGAGAGAAAGAGTGAGACAGGCATTACACAAGGTAATTAACATTGATAATCCTGTTCACACCTCTTTAAAATATGTAAACAGAAATACATGCACTGTGCTAAAAAATTAAACTAGGGCTGTCAAACGATTAATCACGATTAATCGCATCCAAAATAAAAGTTTGTTTACATACTAAATGTGTGTTTACTGTGTATATTTATTATGAATATATAAATACACACACATACATGCATAGATTAAAACAAATATTTATATGTATGAATAGTTATACTTGTATTTAATTTAGATTATATACAAAAATATAAATGTTTTATATTTAAATCTAAAATATTTTTCTTTAATAAACATGTATGTGTGTGTATTTATATATACATAATATATACACAAGGTACACACACATATAGTATGTAATCATAAACTTTTATTTTGGATGCGATTAATCGTTTGACAGCCCTAAATGAAACTGTCCCATACACATGAAGTTAAAAGTTTTTGAACAGGAAGATTTGTAATGTTTTTTAAAGAAGTCTCTTCTGCTCACAGAGCCTGCATTTATTTGATCCAAAGTACTGCAAAAACAGTACAATTTTGAAATATTTTCACTAATTAAAATAACGGTTTTCTATTTTAATATAGTTCTTAAAATGTAATTTATTCCTGTTATCAAAGCTTAAATTTCAGCATCATTACTCCAGTCTTCAGTGTCACATGATACTTTAGAAATCATTCTAATAAGCTGATTTGTTTTTATTAATATTATTAACAATATTTAAAGCAGCTGAGTGCACTTTTTCAGGATTCTTTGATAAATAGAAAAATCCGAAGATTAGCATTTGTAACATTATGCACTATACCATTTATTTAGACATTTATAATGTTACAAAAGATTTATGTCTAATTCATATAAATGCTGTTCTTCTGAACTTTCTATTCATCAAAGAAACCTGAACAAATTATACTCAGCTGTTGTCAACATAATAATAATAATAATAATAATAATAATAATAATAATGTTTTCCTGAGCAGCAAATCAGAATATTAGAATGATTTCTGAAGGATCATGTGACTGGAGTAATGATGCAAAAAAATCAGCATTGTAATCACAGAAATAATTTACATTTCAAAATATATTCAAATAAAAAGCAGTTGTTTTAAATAGTAAAAATATTGCAGAATCGTACTGCTTTTGCTGAACTTTGGATGAAATAAAAACAGGCTTTCTGAGGAGAAGAGACTACTGTTCAAAAACGTTTGACTGGTAGTGTACTTTTAATAGACATTTATGGCTCTTGTCAAAGAGCTATACATTACACTTTAGACTAAGGTTGATTTAGAGTTTATACTTACCTCTAATACACACTGCTGCACTGCTGGATGTTTTTCCTGCTGTGTTTTCGGCCACACATGTAAAAGCCCCGGCATCCTCCGGGAGACATTCTCTAATTACCAAAGTCACCACTCCATCTACTAATGAGGATTTACCAAACAGCACAGCCTCACCTGTTGTGGTACAAATGGACAAAAAGAGGGAAACAAAGGTAGAGAAAGAGTGACTTTATGGCATTAGGAATAGATAAATTAGATCAGATGCCTATTTTACACAATTGGTTTGATTCTTTAGGGTCATAAAATGTCTGCAACAATGGTCGTGTAAAACAACACCCTTTTTACCTTGTCAAATACAGCTCTGTTTACAGCGACCCGTTTCGGTGCTATCTCTTTAAATGATAATGAGCAACTGCTCACTCCACCCCTCTCTTCTGTTTTTTTTGTGTGTATTTGGTGGCGCAAGACTGTTATGTTCACTTTTACATCCAACTCAAAACACTCGCATTGGTTACTAAACATTGTTGTCGCTACAGCTGCTCGAGCGCAAAAAAAATAATGGACAGCGTATAACTGGCAAAGGGCAGAAATATGTTAATACAGGACAGTTTGTCAGCGGCCGTGCTTACTACTCAAAAAATCAAAATGACTTGATAATGGAGACTGTTTAGTTTTTTGGGGGATTAAAAAAAGTAGTGAATGGATTTTTATCATTGTAGGGTGGTTGTGTCCACATACTGCTAAGACACATTTATATGCAAACACCATGTAAAAGTGCATTTTGCATCCGATAGGGATTTTTCCATTCCCTGTAGGAAGCAGGAACTTGCAAATGAAAACAACAAATGCATACACATACTGTAATTATATATCCAGTTTATTTATAGTTAGTGTACATACAGTGGTAGCCAAAATTCTTAGAACACTAGTATTTGCACTAGTCAGTTATATATTTTGCTGTAGTGTGTCAGTATGAAATATTAATTTACATTTCCAAACATTCATATCTGCTACTAATACACTACAGCAAAAGATATAAATAACTGCCTTAAAAAATAACTGACATTTTTAGTTGTTGAAAATACTAGTGTTCTAATCATTTTGACCACCACTGTATTCATACTCAGACTCAGATGTTCTAAGTAGCAAAATCAGTATAAAACTACAACAATAACAAACTGAACTCACCATTATGAAGCCAGGAAATATTGATTGGCTGGCTCCCTGTGATAGTCCCTTTCAGTGTGATGTCATTTCCTTCATCCACTATACAGTCTTCAAGGGGCTCAGTAAAATGAGGTGGATCCAGACCACTAGTATGGCTGTGTTTACCACTCACTAGTTTGACAGAAGAAAGCAGAGTGAGATTAGTCATATTTTTTTTTATTAAACAATATTGAGGTATGTTTTTCCTCTTGCAGCACTGTGTTTGTAACGCATCGCAGTAGGAAGTGACTTCATGTTCATATCTTTCTTTCTTCAGTCGAAAAGAAATTAAGGATTTTGAGGAAAACATTCCAGGATTTTTCTCCATATAGTGGACTTCAATGGGTTGAAGGTTTCAGTGCAGTTTCAATGATGCTTCAAAGGGCTCTACAAGATCCCAGCTGAGGTATAAGGGTCTCGTGTAGAGAAACAATTAGTCATTTTCTAAAATAAATTTTTGCACTAGCTCGACCTCACACAGGTCACGTGTGAGTATTTATAAAGTGAACATGCAAAAAAAGGTAAAATTATGATGTTGGACGATTATGAAGTTGGTGGAAAAAGTTTTTTACCCTAACTTTTTGAACCTAGATGAAGAACTAACCATGCGTGACCTTTCCAAAATGATTGTGTAATGCAGTGGTTTTCAATCCTGGTCCTTTAAACGTTAATGACCAAACCTATCATTATAAAAGTTCATAATGTTTCTGCACATGAAATATAACGCGGATAACATTAATAAAATATTTTTTTATCAGGTTACAGACTGATTATTTATCACTCAAACCCATTTCTCTACCTGTCCGTTGGTCGCGCATATCCTCCATGTTTGTAGTTTTTTAACACTTTTTATGCGTGTTTGTAGTTCTAATCGAATCCTCGTTCACCGCGCAATGTGTTGTGGGCAATATTAGCCGCTAGAGTGTGCATTGATCCGCACTTCGAATTCCGAAGTTAAGTAGTAGACCATCCGGGAATCTTTGGAATACTTTTTTAAACATACTACGATTTGGGACATACTAATTCTATTTTTGAATACTATTTAGGACGGATAGTATGCGAATTGGGACGCAGCCAGCAACACAAAATGTGCAGAGCAGTGGGTCCCCAGGACCAGGATTGAGAACCACTGGTGTAATGCATGAAGACGTCCATACGTAATGCAGAGCTAGTGCAAGATGAGCATTTGTGGTTAAAAAGTTAATATAAATATTAATTTTTAAGAAAATGACCAGTCGTTTCACTAGATAAGACCCTTATTCCTCAACTGGGATTGTATAGAGGTCTTTGAAGCTGCATTGAAACTGCAATTTGGACCTTCAACCCATTAATGTCATCGAAGTCCACTATATGAAGAAAAGTCCTGGAATGTTTTCCTCAAAAACCTTCATTTCTTTTTGACTAAAGAAAGAAAGACATGAGATTTCAGATGACACAGGGGTGAGTAAATTGTCAGGAATCTTTTATTCTGGAAGTGAACTAACCCTTAAAATTACTCTTTAAAGGTGCCATAGAATGGAAAACTGTATTTACCTTGGCATAGTTGAATAATAACAGTTGTGTACATGGACATGACATACCATGAGTCTCAAACACCATCATTTCCTCCTTCTTATATAAATCTGGTGTTTGCAAAAAAAACACTGAAAAATAGGCTAATACTAACATAACAGCGACTATTACGTAATAGTTGCGATCATTAATAGTTACGGCCCTAACCAGGGACGTGCACAGACATTTTGAGGGGCAGGGGCTCAAGTGAAATAAAGGGCACTTCTCATAATTAGGTATTTTTATTTTTATTTTAACAAAAAAGTATATATATTAACGCAACACTGACTTCCTTTAAAAAAAATAATTTAAAAAGTTAATTTTATCTTCCTCAAACTCATGCAATTGTTTAATTTTCAAAAGATGTCTACAAAATAATCAGTTCACACAGAAACCATGGTCTCCTTAGTATTCACTGGGTTTATAGAGCAGCAAAGGAAACCATTCCACAATGTGCATGTTTTGAAAACATTTTCTATGCTACTAGTTTCAAGTATATATTTAGATTAGAATAACCAAAACAACTTATTTCTACTCAGTTTTATTGATTAATGTACCCAGGTGTGCCGTAGGTGTCCTGAAAAGTAAAGCCAAAAGTTTTCGATCGCCCCCCGGTGGCTGGCTGCAGTATAGGTCATAAACCCCGCCCTCTCCATGTAATATAATGGGACGTGAGCCAAACTAAATAATCGAATTACATTTCAAATAATTTTTTTCCAAAGATGATTTCCATCGTGTGAGGTAGTTCTTATAATGCTGATTCGTGATCAGGTGTTCGTTTTTCTAATAAGTTCGCTAGTAAAAAAAGTAGTTATTTGATACTATAAAAACGGGGTGTGGTGTCATGATTGTGATCGTGCGATTGGGTCTGCGGGAGTTTGGGCGGGACTTTTGACACCGCGGCTCCGCCTCACGACACTACTGCGCATGCTCTGGCTCCAAACGAACCTCTACCAAAGAGTATAGAAGTACTCTACTGCGCATGCTCTGGCTTCAGAACTCCTGACCTGATATTTAGATATACTATTCTTTAATAAATATATTTGTTTGTCAGGGAAGCTGTGCGCAAACAGGAATATATATTATTTAAAAAAAAAAAAAAAAAAAAGCACCCCAGAAAAAAGGGCACTTTCTCTCCAGGAATAAAAAGGGCAGGTGCTCAAGCCCCCTTTGATGTCTATGTGTGCACGTGCCTGGCCCTAACATATGTATAGCCGAATCATCAGTAGTTCTGCAGCTAGTCTATTGTGAAAAAAAAAACAAAGCGAGGACAATAGCGAAAATGGCAGATCACGAAAATAAATGTTATGTTCCAGGTTGTGCAGGGGATGTTAAGCGCAGAGATGGTTGGTGTCTGTAACTTACTCAGAAAGGCAAGGAAAACAAATAAGGCGATCTAATAAAATAAGGCGAGCCACTGAAGGGACATGATTAGCTTAATGCTAGCGGTAGCCTGTTACATTGCAGTATATAGATTTCACTTACCACATAAACAGAGAAATGACTGCGCTGATGATGGCGAATGATTTACAGATCCTGAGCATCACTAACAAGCATCTAAACTTATGTGGTAAGTACTGCCGCTGCAGTATAACGTTACACAGAGCACATGCGATCACAAAAGTGAAAGTAAAATGATGGTGCATTCAAAATGGCAGAAGTACTGAAATGAGCCGCTTGGTGAAACAGCCAATCAGAGCAGAGCTCATCATTATTATTCATGAACCTTCCAAATAAGGTAATAACAGACCATTTCATTCTAGGGACAAATCCTGTGGTTGTAAATGGACGTGTAAAACTGTTTCTGGAAAATTTTTGCCCTTTCCTATGTCATATGCCTTCTATGTAGATATCAGAGAACAATTTAAAATATTGTATCAATGCATTCTATGGCACCTTAAAGCTGATTTCTTCCAACACGCTGATTCATTGAGGGACTAAACGCTTCTGTAAATCATTGAATTGTTTACCCAACCATTTTGTTAAAAAACACTGATTCCTGACACTGGGTAGAATTTTTATTGGTGAAGAAAAATGTACAAAATAGTTGGCATCAGTGGCGGTTCTACACGGAGGCCAAGGGAGGCCCGTGCCCCTGTAGACATGTCCTTGGCCACCCCTGTGGCCCCCCCGTACTGACCAAATAAAATAAAATAAATTAATTATGGTTTTACACACGAGCGCCAAAAGCGGAACTAATGCGACGCATCGTTCTACTTAAATGGGTAAATTAGAGCGGCGCACACAAACACTGCAGCAACAATTAGAACTACTCTCGGATAGAGGAGCTACGATTTATTTCTCCTGTTGTAAGAGTCGAAAGTAAGCAAAACAATTTCATTTCGTGAGTGACTTGTTGTTCTTGCACATAACCGTGTTACTTTTGTTTTTCACACTGATAATTAAATCAAGTTTGTAAATGGCTTTGTAAAATCTTTGTTAACGTTAGTTAATAAAAATATACAGCTGTTCATTGTTCAGGGTGGCCGCGGATCCTTAAAAAGTCTTAAATTCCGTTGTCCTAAAATAAGGCCTTTAAATGTCTTAATTTGTCTTAAATCTAAATCCAAGGGTCTTAATTTTTTTACACTTTGAAAAGGAAAAGTTTATCGTTTTGAGGAGAATCTCCTGCGCAGGTTCTAAATCTGTTCTGTTGCTAGACAAGCGCTTGCTTGACAACGCCTCAGTGTTGCCAGATTTAGCGGGTTTCCGCCCAACTACACGCATTTGAATCGCAGATTAGCTGTTAAATTTAACCATCATAGAGTAAAAGTTTATAATTAGCACATGTTTTTACGTTGCCGCACACAACTGGCGCGAGCACGCGCAGAGAGAGAGAGAGGAGAGAGAGGCGCGCGGCGCAATTCACACAGATTGATTCCTCTTTAACTGCTATTTGAACGGAAACGTACATACCAAGTCATGTCTTGATACCCGTTTTGGTATTCTGTTTAACAGTCGTTTATGTCTTCAGTGAACCGAAACAGCTGAGAAAGAGATGCGTGCCAGTATTCGGTTTGGGCATTTGGCCTTAAAGAGACAGCGTCCTATAAATACCTGCAGTGAGAAACACTAGTTATTTTACAATTAATTATTAAATTTCCCCTCCTGAATACTAGTGTTATTGATTTTATTACTAACTTTATGTTGTATTCATTTACACTTGTCATTTGTGTAATTGTTCTTGTTTTGTTACTGAACTTTAGTTCAGATAGTAGTTTTTGCTGTGGATGAGAAGTAGCCTACCTAAAGTAAGCATTCAGTAATTAGGAAAAAACAAACTTTTTTTTTTTTTTGCTGATCCGAAAAATGATCCGATCCATGACTCAAAATCCGTGTTTGTTACACTGTTACATTGGCTTTAAAGTGTGTGAGAGCCTTGACTTTGTCATGGAATAGAAAATAATTTCTTCTTCTGGAATAGTGTTTTCTGTTGAATATTCCCAAGAATAATCAGTTAAATAAAATAATAATTTAAAATATCTTCATAGTTTTGTGCTAGACTTTTGCGGGACTTTCAATTTTGTCTTAAATTTTGTTTGAAAATGGTATTAAAAAGTCTTAAAATGTCTTAAATTTAACTTGGTCAAACCTGTAGACACCCTGTTGTTAGTTCATGATCAAGTGCCGGTTTAGTTCTGCTGAAACTCTACACCTCTGAGAACTCTCTCATTAAAACAAAGAAAGTGTAGACATGACGTAAATAAGAGATTAATTGTACTGTGTAAATGTGATTTCATTACCTTTTATTAACGTTGAGAGATTGCGATGAACTACAGTAATGTATGAGTGACAGCTTTCCAGTGATTGTAAGGGGAGCGCGCACTTTTAAGACTATAATTAATTCAGAATTTGAATTCATTTATTCATGGATTCACTCTCTGATAACGCAACATCGCCATTGCTATCGTGCAGCACATAGGCTATACATCAGTTACACAAACTAAGAGAAGGTAAAGCAGGTGCTTACTCATCAAAATATGTCTAAACAGCCGCACTGCACGTGTCGACACGCGCCCGTGAGTAAACATTATTTTTTTCTTTCACCATGCAGCAAACGTAAAAAATAATTAAACCGTTTAACTTATAGTACTTCTTACTGTCGATTAACAGTGAACGGTCAATATGAGCATCCCTAAAATGTTTGTATGATTTTAAAGTAAAATAAAGTTTATAATCTTTAAATATCACTTGTTGTCATTTTTTAATGTGCCCCTCTGGTTAAACACTGGCCCCTCCTTGGCCCCCCTAGTCAAATTTGTCTAGAACCGCCACTGAGAACAGTCAAACCTAAAATTATTCAGACACCAGATATAATTATTGATTTTTTTTAATAGTTTGTTTATGTAAGTGAGGATAGCATAAAGTAAACTGTGACATATTATACCCAAAAATTCTTCAAACTTTCAGACACTTTGACCTAACCATGTTTTGCTTAAGTGTTTTTCTTTAAATGCTAATGCAACCTTTTTACACCACAAACTGAACAAAATTAAGCATTGCTTGGTAACTGGTCAACAAAGTATTGATAGTTGTGTAAATATTGTCATACTAACAGTTGTCTTAATTTTTGCTTGATTGTAATCCATTACATACCTTTTTATCTGACACTATCAAGATGAATTTTTTCTAACCCCCGAGTTCTTGTCACATTTTATGACCATTTTCTAAACTATAGCGAATAAACTAATAATGTGAAAAATGTAGAGGACGCCTGAATAAATTTTGGTTTGACTGTATATATACTTCTACAGCATTTAATAATCTTAGTTAATGTTAATTTCTGCATTAACTAAGGCATTATTAAAATTAGAAGCTGTGTTTGTTAACATTAGTAAATGAACTATGAACTAACATGAACAAACAATGGGCCACTGTATTTTTATTAACATTAACAAAGATTGTTCATATTAGTTAATACATTAATAATGTTAACTAATGAACCTTGGAAGGCGTTACCATGCAAATAATAAGATATTAAGTCCCACTTGTAAGATATAATGTTATAAATTATTTATTTTTAATTTATTTATTACTCTGAGGTAAAACAGGCTTTCATAGCATACAGCTGCTATTTGGAAATGTATGTAGAAAGTAGGTTTCGTGAAAAAAAAAAAACTCTTTTTGACAATTGTTTTATATTTATATTACCAATTAAATAAATAACAGAAATGTGTATATTGTAGATACCAGGAACTTCATTTCCAGTCAAAAACCAAAAATTATGCAGACACCAGATATAATTTTTGATGTTTTTTTTTACTAGTGGGTGCAGGACTATAGTTCATTTATATAAGTGATGATAACAAATTAAAGTAAACTGTGACATATTATACCCAACAAAATCTTCATACAGTGGGCTACTAGTAAAATTGATATTTGGGACCAAAATTATTCAGACACTTTCATTTAGACCTGACCTTAACAAATGACACCTTATTGTACAGTGTTACCATTTGCATTCATAATTGAAATGTTTGGAGTAAATACTATTTCAGTTTTTCTACTTTAAAATGTTGTGTTTAATTCAATAGGTTACTTTTAGTTTCTTTCTTTATGCCACAGCCATATCACCCTGCAGCCCAAGATCGGTTGTTCACTGAAGCTAAGCAGGGCTGAGCCTGGTCAGTACCTGGATGGGAGACCTCCTGGGAAAACTAGGTTGCTGTTGGAAGAGGTGTTAGTGAGGCCAGCAGGGGGTGCTCACCCTGTGGTCTATGTGGGCCCTAATACCCCAGTATAGTGATGGGGACACTATACTGTAAAAAGCACCGTCCTTCGGATGAGACGTTAAACCGAGGTCCTGACTCTCCGTGGTCACAAAAAATCCCATGGCACTTCTCGTAAAAAGAGTAGGGGTGTAACCCCGGTGTCCTGGCCAAATTCTCTCCTCTGGCCCTAGTCAATCATGGCCTCCTAATAATCCCCTTCCATTCAATTGGCTATATCACTCTCTCCTCTCCACCTGTAGCTGGTGTGTGGTGAGCGCACCGGCGCCGTTGTACTGTGGCTGCCGACGCATCATCCAAGTGGGTGCTGCACACTGGTGGTGGTTGAGGAGAGATCCCCCATATGATTGTAAAGCGCTTTGGGTGTACGGAAATGCACAATAAAAGCGCTATACAAATGCTTCATTCATTCATTCATTCATTCATTCTTTGTAACTGTGAAATTGACTAGCAATTTCTAAGTGAAAATAGTTTCGACACTATTTTTTTCAGTCTCTGCACTGACTAAAAGGCAATTGTGAAATTAATTTTAAAATGAGTAAAACTTAATATAGTGAGATATGATGTAAATTACAATAAATTATGTTGCAGCTGGTATGATTTCTCATACCATTCTGAACGTCATCTCACAATTACCTTTTTAAATTTGATTTTGAACAAGGAAGAAATGTCTTCCATAATATTCTAGGTAGCAGTTCACAAAAGAAAGTAATCTTTGTATGACAGAAAAAGTTCTTGCTTGACATTCTGTGCATGGTACTCTCCATACATAAGCTGATTGGGGAGAGGGCAATGGAATAGGAATTTCCCACACGGCGACAAGGCTGTAGCATTCTGACAGGTGCCTGTTGGAATTGGACAATCTCAGGTTGCGGAGTGTTATAGTCTGTGAATTGTGTGTGGGTGTACTGGACATTACTTCAGGGCTTCATAACTCCAAACAACAAAAGGCTGTAGAACTGTATAAATCACATAAATCCCGTAAACTTTCTCTGTCTTTTGAGGTCTTTTACAGAAACTACAAACAGCCCAGATATGTCAAAGTCATCCACACTGATTATACCAAATACAAATAATACAAATAATTTCTGAGAATAAATTCTGACTTCTGTTTACCAGACCTTTCTTCCCGTATTGTTTTCTGTTTCTACGTACTAATCAAGAATTCAGCCCAACAGCTACTAACATCTCCAAAACAAAGCTCACTCTCAAAACGGCTTTGACGTTTTGATGCGATGCAATACAAATTCAGAAATTTCAATACATCATTAGATGGTGATATTCAGAATAAAGAACCCTACTGTGCTTGTCTATCCTGGTGGGGACAAACCTACATGTGGTAGGCTCACAATAACATCAACTGCTTTAAACCATATTCCCAAGTGCAACAGCTCTGATCTCTTTAGACGTATGAAAATCAGCTCCTCAGTCAGCCTCATGTTCAGTGACATTTCACAGTATCGCTGGAGATACACCATTGAACCCCAGTTGTAATAGCACCTACGTTGCAGAGGGTGAATCAATATGACAGGGCAGGCCAGGGTTACACCAAGAACATCTGTGCTAAAACTAACAATATCTCATGAAAAAAAGACAAGACATAGCCAATGTGCCACCTGGCACGTAATGGAATCTTAATAGATTGATAAAATGAAGAATTGAATAGAAACCGTTATGGTTAGATGGTTTTCTAGAATACCTTATTATGATACACTGTTTCTCTTAAAATTGTTTTAGTTAAACTATATTAAATGTAGATTACTTTCAATTAAAAAACTATTATTTTCTTATATCAGTGTTCAGTGAATGAAGATATGACCCTGGACCACAAAACCAGTCGTAAATAGGTATATTTGTAGCAATAGCCGACAATACAAAATATGGGTCAGAGTTATTGATTTTTCTTTTATGCCAAAAATCATTTGGATATTAAGTGAAGATCATGTTCCATGAAGATACTTTGTACATTTTCTACCTTAAATATATCAAAACTTATTTTTTTTATTAGTAATATGCATTGGTAAGAACTTAATTTGGACAACTTTAAAGGCAATTTTTCTCAATATTTAGATTTTTTTGCACCCTCAGATTCCAGATTTTCAAATAATTGTATCTCGGCCAAATAGGGTCCTATCCTAACAAACCATACATCAATGGAAAGCTTATTTATTCAGATTTAAATGATAAATACATCTCAATTTAAAAAAATGGACCCTTATGACTGGTTTTGTGGTCCATGGTCACATATAATATACTGGACATACTAGAACTACTTCTGAAGATTAATTCAGAGTTAAATTCTGATGTCAGTGGATGGACAAACACAACATACTACGCACAAAAACACACCGAAGTCAATTGTGCCACCCATCTCACTTCCATCCAATCCCACCAGCATCCCAGCATCCATGCATCCCTGTGGCTAGTCTGCTCCCTGCCCATATCTCCTGCTCTACAACCTGGCTTCAATACAACCAGATCCCCTCCTGCTCCATCTTTAAAGCACCAGACTAGACCACTTCCCTGAACCAACTGATCTTTGATCCCAGAGCGGGAACCAGGTTTCCTGGGGATCGGGGGGCTAGCACTCATCACCCTGCCCCTGCCTGACTCACCTGGGTCATGAGAAGGGAGCAGCTGGGTTGAGGGTGTTCAGCAGGCCCTCCGCAGATGGATGGCTTGATGCGCAGTCTCGCTCATTAGTAGTTTGGCACACCTGACAGGTCTGTGAATCCCTGAGAGGGGACTTCATCTCGCCTGCTATCAACGACAGTTTTGGCTTGATTTCGGGGTCTGTGAGAGAAACTCTAGAATTGTAATTAGT
Organism: Garra rufa; assembly: GCF_049309525.1. Classification (NCBI taxonomy): domain Eukaryota; kingdom Metazoa; phylum Chordata; class Actinopteri; order Cypriniformes; family Cyprinidae; genus Garra; species Garra rufa. Next base: position 40,374,107 of record NC_133361.1, read on the forward strand.
AAATAAAAACACATTCTATGTAGGATTTTATGAGAGTCAACATCTAAAACAAGTCTTCTACATAGTTAAAATCTTTCCGAATTGTACTAAACAGAACAATTTTAAACATATGTAACTTTTGAGTAACTCCATGAAAGGTTCTAATCTGTGTTTTGAGCAAATTAAACCAGCAAACAAATTTCACTCAATCTTCTGAAGCTCAATAACTGTAATTTGCTTCTAACCAAGCACGCTGAATTTTTCTAGTTTAACATTGTCAAAGTCAAAGAGGAATATTTTGGGTTGAGCTGCTGGGAGACAATTGGCTCAACCATATAATTTGACCACAAAGAGAAAAGCACACACAGTTTTTTGTTATCACACTGGGAATTCAAATAAAACCACCATGTGCGGTAGCATCAAAATGAACATCATCCAAATGTGCTCCTGTCCATAGAGGGGTGAAAAAAAGGTGGGAACGAGTGCATCTGTCTCCGCTAAAAACACGCACAGCCACACACACCAAGATTTCTCAGGTATACTTATCAGTCTCTAGGTGGCAGTGTTGTCATGCCACCAGCAACATGGACGCCACATGCCTCAGAAACTCTAGAGATCTATAGTCTCTTATTTAAAAAGCAACGAAGCGCAAGGCAATGAAGTCTTTCATTGATCACAGACATCACACTTTTTTCCCCTCTTTCTCTCTCAAACCTTTTCTTCTTCTCCTGTCATGGCAAATATTCACCTTACCCAGTGAAGCAAATTGCTGACACCTTTTTAAGAAGTGACAACTGTGTATATTTCATGATAGCAAATTCCATTTTCATATCAAGCGAGACGAGAATACAATTTTCACTTCATTTAATCAAGGTGGGGACTTCTATGGGTTATGGCACTTAAAGCTGTCAGAAGTTTAAGATGCACTATTGCTGTCAATCTCACACCCTGATACTTAATGAAGGAGTTAATTCAAAAACTTTCTAATTAGTGCGGAGAAGGTGAAGCTTTGCGTTATTAAACTAAAGTTTGGTTTTTTTAGAATAGTGTGTGTTCTTTGCTACACGATATAGACTTTAGATTAGATGGAATTCAATTAGTTGCTATTACTTAAGTAGTAGTACAAAGCTAATCCACAATTTGACAAGAAGATGAAAAATGAATACTTTATAGTCTAAAACAAATGTTTTTTAAAGAATTCAATAAACCAAAAAACTATTCAATTATTTATAATAAGCATTTTATATTATTTAGTTTAGCTCGACAAGCCAAGTACTGCAACAACTTTCTCACTTTCTAATGGTGTGAATGACAGTTGCGTGGACTGAGCGAGTTGGTAGCGTTGGCCTCCGCCATTCAGTCTGAAACCCCAAATTCTTTCACATACCACTCTGTAGGCCTGTTTGTCCCCAAACACTGACTAGCAACCCCCACAATGCCGTTCTATCCTTCTACACCCAGCCCGTAACACGCACACACATTTGCGGCATCGTCATTTTAAAGCTAACGCTAATTTGAGAGAACATACTAAGTATGTTAAGTGAATTCAGTTTTTCTTCTAAACACATGAACATGTCTAATAAATGAGGGATTGAAACTGACAGGATTGGGACAGTGAACGTGAGGTAGTTTTGGAAGAGAGCATGGAATGATGGGTAAGAGACAAATGTGAGACATCACACCAGTACATAAACAAAAAACGACTCAGTAGTGAAACGGAGAAGTCAGAAAGAGCAAGTAAATAGAGAAGGACACAAAGAAAAAATCTATACAAACACTAAGAAAGAATAAAGTTTTGCCATCTTAAAAAGTTTTTCAAACTTGCCTGAATGCAAATTCAACAACTTACACATGAAATTCTGAAACTCATTTAGAACAAAAGAACATTTAGATTTTAGAACTGCCGATTGGTCTAACATGACGTCCATCCTAAATTCTTCTGAACTCCGAGTAACCCTGGACCTTCCCAGCACGTGGGAAAGATGCTAAAAGTTTAGACTTGTCAGTCAAGGGCAGGAATTCCAATAGACAGTTGAGGAATTCCTTAGGTTGCATTATTTAGCTTCTTTTATTTGTGTGCAGGGAGGAAAATGTTAATAATCAGCGAGCGAAGAAGAAAATGACACCTGTCATACCAGTGAACCACATTCAAACTGATGTACCTCAATAAGGTTGTCAATCTAAAGTAAAACTATGGCTACATCCCTCAAGCCCACACCATCCACTTACCTGTCTCAGGTGTTCCTGGATGTTCCCAAGAGACTCCCTCTAAAGGGCCTTCATGAACCCCTATCACAGTCACCCATTTCCGAGGCCTCCACAGATGCCTCCAGTGAAAACACTGAACTTCTCGGTTGTCCATGTGGTAAAAGCATCTTCTCACATCCGTACTCCACGCATACTGATCCATATAACGAGGCAACACCTGACCTGTCAACAGAACGAAGCTTCACCAAGGAACCAACATCCAGCTCCTGCCCGAGTGTTGGCCACCATCAGGGCTGTGTACGTATATATAGAGGGCCCCCCCAACGTCAGGACTCACAGGCACACCTGAATGGGCTCGAAGTGTGCCTAACTAGCTGCACACCGTGTCATGGTGTGCTCTGATTGCCTTATCTTCTCATTTATCACAGATGAATTGGAACCAGCCTTGCTGAAAGCTCCTTTCATTGTTGGGGAATGAAAAACTGTGTGAAGCCCGGTGTGCATCTGAACAAGGGGCCTTCTGTCAACCCCGAGTGGGTGAGGAAGAAAGGTGAGTGGAGAGGAAGAAAAGAGAGAGGTGGAGAAAGAGAGAAGGGAGAGAGAGGTAATGAATAAATGTGAGTGAAAAGCAAGATTATGTCAGCCTCACAAGTTATTGAGTAGATTCCCCGAAAGGTAACAGTGAACCATGATGCTTAACAACGGTGCTTCACACTAACCAACCATAGGGCGAAGTGAGCATGTTTCCGCCAAGTTAGCGCCCTGCCAAGCTCATCTACAACAGCTTTGGTCGGTGTTAAAATGAAATCAACAAACAAACAAAAACGTGAGGTGTGTGTTTCTCTCCACGGAAGACTTGCAGCACTCATCAGTCACGCATAGATTTAATTTGCAAGTTTTGACAGGCAATGGCTGTATGCCTAACGCCATAAGCCGCTGCTGTAAATGAGATGCAGATTGTAGAACCACTAGCGTTACAGCACAGGAGACGTGTGTTACTATCAGTTGTGGACAAGTTGTTTAAAGAGCACCCTATCCAACGCCCAATGTTTTGGACTCTGTCGAGACTTGGCCAAGCTGGCGAGGCTTGCTCCATCCCTCAGGGCCTGATTTAAGACCTTCTTCTCCTAAATATCGATGCCTATCTGAATTTGGCTCAGCACGGTACAGAGGAGAGTGACAAGTGCACCACTGACGAACTTTAAGCAAATCTCTCACAGCTGCTTTGCTCTCCAGTGATCCCATTAAATTGACAGCGCTCACCTAAGGGGGGTTGCCGACAAAAGTCTCCACATGGCAAAACCGCCATGGTGATTTTGCACCCCGGAACCTTAATAGGACATCTTCACCATGGCCTATGAAAAAACTGTTCAAAAGGGAGGCTGCCACAGCTGAGAAGAAGGGTACTTCCAAAATCTGGAGCGATGTTTTAATTGCCTGGATAAGGTGCAACGCTAATATGGATAGTGGCAAGGCAATTGAGAGTTCCTCATCCTTTCCCACCCCCTAAATCAATGCACACTTTTACAGAATAGCTTGTGAGTCATGCCTGCCCTTATATAAAGTGAGGTAGCTGTGCATTAGATATGCTGCCGGAATCTTCTGCTTGGGCGAGTGGACTGAGAACGATGTGAATTGTTAATGCCTTTCTGCCTCAGTTCACGCCTGCTGATTGATCAACTCGCAACTGTATCTACTCTTTCTTCCATGAAATCCGGAGTTAGTGTCTGTGTGTGCGTGCGTGGGGGAGACGGGTTCATCAGATTTCGGGTTAAATTGAGAGTGAAGGAGGTTTGCTGTGTAGATAGAGAGAAGGGGGGAAAGACATGTTGGGGCCCAGCCTCCAAGCAGCATGGGCCCTAAAGGAGGACATTCAGAGGCACTCCGCCGATCACACGCTCCCTGAACTCCAATGGGACCCAAATTGCATGGGATGTGTGGGTCTTTTCCCAACATATTTATATCCTTTACTCTTTACAAATCCACTCAAACGCGCATGCCGCTGACTGGCAATGGGGTGGGTGACAGGGTGGGTGGAGGGTTAACAGAACAGTGCTGTAATACAAGAAGGCTTATTTGATTTTGGATGCACACAGCACAAGCTGCCTCATAAATAATGCATACTACTGTACAAACAGGGAGCTGTGCGGTGACTTGTTGCTTTGTGTTTGATTCCGCCAAGATAGGATTATTCGGTAGAGACAGAAACAGTCCTGTGAAGCTCCTGCGTCGGTATTAGAATACAGAATTTGGCTTTGTACTTCAAGTGTCAATAAAACTAGAGTCCTTTGACTTGTCTTCTTGGGAACCAAGTATGCCTAGAAAGAAAGGGAAAAAAAATATTGAATTAGACTTAGGACCAAAGCAGGTGACAGTCAAAGGAGGTTCAGAGGTGCTGAAGTGTGCATATGCTCGCAAGTGTGGGTTTGGTAACCACAATCACACTTGGCTATGGCGTTGTTCTCCACAGTAAAGGTTAGTGACAGACTGGTCCCCAGTGCTCAACGCAATCACTGCAAAGGTGTCAGAGAGGAGATCTTCTGCATATGAGCTACCACGACTGGGGCCTGCCCTCACCAGGACGACGTAGTGAATTAGCATTTAACACTGTGTAAAAATTAAACAAATGTATTATTAATTTAGTCTCTCTAAAAAAGTGAGAATTTGTTAAAGGATTATTACAGGTTACAGGTCATATGAGCAAAACGCCATAAGTCTGCACAATTTTTTTTCCCTCAATTGTAAGTGCATATAGTCAGGTCCATATATATTTGAACACTGACACAATCTGTATTATTTTAGCTGTTGACCAAAACAAATTCAAGTTACAGTATATAATGAACATGGGCTTAAAGTGCACTCTGAGCTTTATTTTAGGGGAATTCTCAAAACTGGAAGAAAGGTTAAGGAATTACAGCTCTTTAATAAGTACTTCCACCCTTTTTCAAGGGACCAAGTGATTGGACAGTTGACTCAAAAGCTCTTTCATGGACAGCTGTGGGCTATTCCTTCATTTTTTCTACATCAGTTAAGCAGGTAAAAGGTCTGGAGTTGATTATAAATATGCCATTTGTATTTGGAAGCAGTTGCTCTGGACCCACATCATGTGGTCAAAGGAGCTCTGCATGCAAGTAAAACAGTCAATTGTTAGGATTCAAAAACAAAAGAAATCCATCAGAGAGATAGCAGGTACATTGGGAGTGGCCAAATCAGCAGTTTTGTTACATTCTGAGAAAAAAATAACACACTGGTGAGCTCAGCAACATAAAAAAGCCTGGACATTCACAGAGGACAACAGTGGTGGATGATTGGGTGGTCCTCCCCATGGTAAAGAAAAACTCTTTCACAACATCCAGCCAAGTGAAGGTCACTCTCCAGGAGGTCAAAGTCTCTGTCAAAGTCTACAATCAAGAGAAGACTTCACAAGAGCAAATAGAGAGGGTTCACCACAAGGTGCAAACAAGGCCACATTAGACTTAGACTTCATATTAGCCAAAAAAACATCTAAAAAAGCCAGACCACTTCTGGAAAAGCATTCTTGGCTGAAATTAAGATCAACCTATACCAGAATGACAGGAAGAAAAAAGTAAGTAGAAGGCTTGGAACAGCTCATCATCCAAAGCATACAATATCATCTGTGAAACATGGTGGAGCAATGTGATGGCATGAGCATGCATGGGTTCCAGTGGCACTGGGTTACTGGTGTTTAGTGATGACATGACAGAAGACAGAAGCAGCCGGAATAATTCTGAAGTGTATAGGGATATACCCTGGCCAGATTCAGTCAAATGGAGCAAAGTTGAGTGTACGCTGCTCCACAGTACAAATGGACGATGACCCAAAAAAATAGAGCAAAAGCAACCCAAGAGTTTTTGCAGGTGAAAAAGTGGAATATTCTGTAGTGGCCAAGTCAATCTCCTGATCTCAACCTGATTTAGCCTGCATTTCACTTGCTCAAGAGAAAACTAAAGACCCACAAACAAACAACAACTGAACTCAGCTGCAGTAAAGGCCTAGCAAACCAACACAAAAGAGGAAACCCGGTCTCTGGTGATGTCTATGAGTTCCAGAGTTAAGGCACTAATTGCCTGTAAAAGATTCTCAATAGAATATTTAAAATTAATGTTTTATTCATGACTATATTTATTTGTCCAATTGCATGAGTCCTTGAAAATAGGGGGACTGTCTATAAAAATGGTTGTAATTCCTAGGCATTTTATGTTATATTTTTACTCAACCCCTTTTAAAGCTTAAAGTCTGCACTTTCAAATTAATTCTGTTGGCATATAGAGCCGAAAATATGAAAATTGTATCAGTGTCCAAATATATATGGATCTGACTGTAAATGTAAAAAGAGGATGTAGTAATAAGACCCTAATTTTTTCAAACCTGGAATATTACTCTAAAAAGCATTGTTAGAAGCAAACATGTGATAGTCTATTATCTTACCTAATGTACTGTTGTAAGAAAACGGGTCCAACGATGAAACTGTAAAGATTTCATTTTCTCACAACAGACTGACATCTTTGACACAAAGAGGAATGATGGGTTGTCCGTCACTTCACGTTATTACATGCCAAGTCACATTACAGTGGCTCTGAAGACCTGGCACCAGCGGGTGAAGCCCGTCATTCCCCTCAGCGGCATCCACTTACACTCCAGGTGCCAGGACCGAGAGGAAGCAGGCTGCCCACACAGCCTGCAAACCTGCAGGGAAGAAATAGCGAGGGAGGCGAGCATGTTAGCATGTGGAAACTGTCTACCCTGTCTTCTCTTCTGCATTAACTGTCACTACAGTACGCCATATCACACAAACATACCTATCAAGACGAGAGCAGATCTGATTGGCCCCTGCTGAGATCATCCAGATAGATACAACACAGATGAAGGCTAACATTGTCATGGCTATTTGAAACTTTCACAACATTTGTGGCAAAGTTGTGCATTGGTATTCCATGCTGTTTGCCAGAAGGTGTAAAACTGGAGCCAGTTGTAAGATCATTGATCTAATTCTCCTAGAAGCTCTAAGGCCTGTTTTGAGTTTGTTGTAGATTCATAACTGTTTTGCTGTAAATATGGTCACCCTTGTAATGTAAATCACATTTCATGATGATCAACTCCTAATGACCATTTTATAGTTTATCACTATTATTACAAGAAATAGTTAATACAGTAACCTAGGAATCACTTTATTTACTGTTCTATACTGCAAAATCTGCTGTTGTTGCTACTCTTCTGCTTCACTTGCACTGTGGTGGTTTTTAATTAATTGTGTAGAAATGAACAAACAGGGAAGGGCTGAAATATTGAGTCTCTATTGTAATTAAGTAGCAACGGCTCTGCTATGTGTTTTAACTCTCAAAGCCCAATGGAAATGCAAGTGACAGGCTAGCATCAGCTGTAGTATCCCTGTCTTCTGAAAAGCTCTTCACTCCTTCTAACAGCGAATTCTGCCTGTGCATTAGGGTATAGAAATTCCTTCAATGATCTTTTGAAATTCATATAAGGTTGGAAGAGGGAATTACATATCACGAGAGCAGCGAAATAGCTAACCGTGTGCATCACATTCCATCAAACCATCACGCAAGAATAAAAACAGTCTAGTCTTGCAGAAGGAATGTAGCATGCCACAAAGCCGGGTTCAACGAAACAGCGTTGGAGGGGGATTTTCTGCTCAATTTTAAAGCATGCTGCTGGGGATTCTTCACAAAAGGTGTTTGAAGAAGCTCTCTGAGGGATTGCGGCAGAAAGGACCTGAAAATTGACTAGCGAATGTTGGGAAAATGGTGTGAAAAGTCAAATGCCAAGACTCGCGAAATGAGCAAAAACTGTTCCGCACATTTTTATTTCATCTCCGTCAACAATATACAGCGATAAACATATGACAGTTCTGAGGATTTCTTTGCTAGATTTATTACCGTAGAGTTGAGGTCAAAGGTTTACATACACTGTGTGCAGAATCTGCAAAATGTTAATTATTTTACCAAAATAAGAGGGATCATACAAAATGCATGTTGTTTTTTATTTATTACTGACATGAATAGGATATTTCACATTCTTAATAGTGTCTTGTTATCTGAATGATCCAAAGCTGTTTTTTTGGTTTTGTTTAGTGATAGTTGTTCACAAGTGCCTTGTTTGTCCTGAGCAGTTAAACTGCCCGCTGTTCTTCAGAAAAATCCTTAAGGTCCCAAAAATTCTTTGGTTTTACAGCATTTTTGTGTATTTGAAGCCTTTCCAACAATGACTGTACACTGTAAAAAAAAAAAAGCCGTAAAATTTACGGGAAAAACCTGGCAGCTGTGGTTACCAGAGTTTTCCCGTAAAAAATACGGTAGCAATGTTTACGGTAACATGTTTTACATTTTACGGTTCTCAGGTAAGTAAATTTACAGGCAAATACCGTCATTTCACTGATATAATGGTAACGTACCAACTTTTTGAAATACTGAAATCTGTTTTGTACCTTTGTAATACACTGATAACCACCAAAAGCAGGTAGTGATGACAACATCACATGATGAACTAAAGCCCATCACAAGGAGGTTTTAAATAATAACTTATATAGAAGGTACACAGTGTCATTCACACAAACACTAAACACCATCATGGTAACACACATAAAACTGAAATAATGCAAAAAACATTAATTTAACAACATAAGATGTAACATACAACCCTAATGTACAAAACGGCCAAGAAAAAACTAAGAAGAAAAAGTTATTTCAACAAAAAAACATCAAATAAAAAAAATTAAAAACAGGGAATTCTGGGAATGTCAATTTACGGTTATTCACTGTAAATTTTACGTTCTTTTTCATTTTCAAAAACGGTATACTCCCGTAAAATTACATGCAGTTTTTCACCGTATATACAAAGGGAACTTACCGTTAACCATTTCACAGGTTTTTACCGTAGCAGTTTTACAGTTTTTTACCGTTAAATTCACAGTCATTTTTTACAGTGTATGATTTTGAGGTCCATCTTTTTACACTGAGGACAACTGAGGGACTAATATGCAACTATTACAGAAGGTTCAAACGCTCACTGATGCTCAAGAAGGAAAAACGATTTAAGAGTGCCAGGGGTGTAAACTTTTGAACAGAATGAAGATGTATAGATTTTTCATATTTTGCCTAAATATTATATTTTTTCTCATTCAGTACTGCCCTTCAGAAGCTACAAAAGTTACTTACATGTTTCCCAAAAGACAAAATAATTTAAATTTACCCTTATCTCCAAATTCCAAAAGTTTTCACCCCCTGGCTCTTAATGCATTGTTTTTCCTTCTTGAGCATCAGTGAGAGTTTGAACCTTCTGTAATAGTTGCATATGAGTGCCTCAGTTGTCCTCAGTGTGAAAAGATAAATCTCAAAATCATTCAGTCATTATTGGAAAGGGTTCGAATTCACAAAAATGCTGAAAAACCAAAGAATTTATGGGACCTGAAGGATGTTTCTGAAGAACAATGGGCAGTTTAACTGTTCAGGACAAACAAGAGACTTGTGAACAACTACCAATAAACCAACAAACAAAAAAAGCTGTGGATCATTCAGGTAACAACACAATATTAAGAATCAGGCATATGTAAACTTTTGAACATGGTCATTTATTTTTATATTATTTTCCCTAAATGTCTTTTATGTGAAATATCTTATACAGGTCAATATTAAATAACAAATAACATGCACTTTGTATGAAATAATTAACATTTTGCAGAGTCTGCAAGGTGTATGTAAACCTTCGACCTCAACTGTATATGAGGAATTTTGCCTGGCCAATCAACTGGCAATCTCACTGCAACACAAATAATATTTGGGTAATATAGGTAATACCTAACAGACAAGCTTTAAAGAGATTGGCCCTCTGCCTGCACTGAATGGTCATCTCACTCCCAGCATACATATGTGTATCACAGGCAGTGGGGAGCAGGTTGCTCGGGCTGATAGAAACCATAAATCAGCGCTCCTGAAGGGAACAGATGCTGAGAGCATGTGGGAATAATTTCACAATTTAGCCATAATTAAAATTCACCTTAGCACGGCTCTGCCACTTATCAACTGATTATTTCCTTCTGATTCAATATTGGTCTTCTTACGGGGCTCCTGGCATCTGCCCTGCTGACCTTTCCTGCGCTAGTTTGCTCAAGACATTTCGCATGAACACATCTTCCCACCTTTTAACATCACATGAGCAGATGATCAACAACGCAGTAGGGAGTTAAGCCGTGTATGTGTAATGACTCCTGATGCATCTCTCTATGGACTGTCTTGTAACAACCAACACATTGTGTTTCTAACCCCTTCAGATTGACCAGTGTAAACATTTTTTTTTTAACATTTCTACTCTCAAAGGGCAGCTTCAAGTAAGATTCTTCTAAAGAAACACTGGAGCAACAGTTTAAAAATAAAAAGTATATAAGTTTATCACTGGCCTAAAGCAATCCATTTTGCAATCAAGTCTGTCAGTTGTACACTAGTGTGTTAAAATAGCATTAAACACACCTTGGAAATGAAAGACAAGCCCCATATATTTTTTATTTGTCTCCGTCTACAGTGCATATGCTTCAACAAGAATTTAAAATGCATTATGTGTTATTGATGGCCTCAAGGCTGTATCTAATGACTTGGCATTGGTGTCATGTGACAGACAGTGCCCTCAGACAGGCATTATGATCAGTCCATTAGCTGTGCCAGTCAGCCTGTCAGAGCTCAGAGACAAGGCTCCACAGAGACGAGAAACCCCTTCACACACACACGCTCACTTCTGCACATTCCTCAACAGCTTTTGCCCAATCTGTCCAATGCAAAACAGGCCTTATTCTCAGATCTTACCACTCAGTCATTTACTCATACACACCTGCATATAACAATGCTATCTGGGGCTACAAGATTAATTGATTGTCGATTGTCATACGCATTTAGTCAGAAAAGCCGGTTCTGTAATCAGTAGTAAACCTCCAGCACATGCTTTAAGATGGAGCAGCATTTACTACACAGAACCGTAGTTCACTGACAAGCTATGCAATATCACGTTCATTATCGCAGACAATTTAATCATGCGATAATAAAATCGATGCTATCTTTCTGCGATAATGACAGGTGTTTGCGTAGCTTCTCAGTGAACTACGGCTCTGTGTAGTAAATGCTGCTACATCTGAAAGCATGTGAAAATATCACATTTAATAACATGTTTTACTCCAAACTCATTTCGTAACTTTAGTCGAGTGTTTGAAATAAATTATTCTGACAGATGTTGTGGCTTCTTACACAGCATAAGGCATGCAACATATTTCATAGAATTCTAAGCAGTGATAAAGGCATTGCATTATTATAAACAATAGAAGTAAAATTATAATAAGAAGAACTATAAACCATATATTGTCGAAGTCGTATGTTTATTATTCATGTTGAATCAATGAAAGCAGTTAAAATCGTATCTTTTAGGAGTTTCTTCATTGGGGCGTATTTGAAGTTTCTGTGTGAGAGCACCCTCTGGCCTTCGGATGGAGATTTACTACTGATCACAGAAGCGTGCTTCCCTTACAAGATGTGCATGACAATCGCAGCTTTTGCTTAATCGCGATTGCATTTCCTTTTCGATTCATCGTGCAGCCCTAATGCTATCTCACGACCAATACGTACATATTTTACGAGGTGGTTAATTCTTACGACCTTACTTGTACGTTTTTGTATGTTTTCTGTGTGGGGTAGGGTTAGGGACTGGGTCTTATGAATTTGCCACCTCGTAAAATATGTAAGTTTTTTTCAAAAATTGTACAAGCCAGGTTGTATGAGTTCACACAAATTGGCCATTGTAAAAAATGTACAAACTGTTGTGAGATTGGGTTTTCGAAGTTGTAAATAAAGCAAAATTGTTAAGAGTATGTTTTACAAAAAATACTGTTTTTCTACTTTAAAATTGTACATTTTATTCCATGTGTTTCCTGCTGCTTCACTGTAATTATTTAGGAAATTTACTAGGAATGTTTAAGTGAAAATGTTTTTTCACTGTACACTACAAAGCATTGATTCCCTTTCCTTGTCTGGGAAATCCACATTGGCATTTCCTTTGCCATGATGTTACAGCAAACCTAAAATGACTTTACACAGAATTTTATTTTTTTGTTTATGTTGCAACATAATGTAAAGTCAAATGCTTTCAGGTATTTCCAAATGTAGAAATGCATTCTTGTTTGTTCTTATCATTTCCAGTCAGGTAGGTAAAATATTAGGCTATTAACATGTTAACTAATACTGCTGGTACGTATCTTTACAACCTATTAACTTCATTTTGCCAAAATAATGCACCCTTTCCTGCTTACTAATGCTGCGTTCCAGGCAGGTTTTTTAACTGGTAAATCACCACTTCAAACCACGACTCACGACTTTGTAGCGTTCCAGGCAAGTCACGCCTGGGCACATTTATGAATTATTATTATTTTTATATTATTATTAATTTGATTGCAACGTTATATTGTCCTAAGCTCTATTTTTCCACCGTGTGCCACTTGCATAAACACCGCACCCATTAGGGCTGACTTTGTTGTTTCGCGGGCTATGTTACGTCAGAACTCGTAACTGGGAGTACATCAATCTAGTACGAGTTCACAAGTGGGAAGTCACGGGTTTGACTGCCGTTCCAGTGCACTTTCACTGGTAGAAGGTCGGAAAAACACGGGTTACGGGTTGTCTGGAACGCGGCATAAGTCCTTATGTGATTTAGCATCTCCCACACGTTTTTTCATGGTTTAGACAGCATAAATTACCAGAACAACATATTCAGTAGTACATTAACCATGCAATCAATGCTGTTGTTCACATCCGAGTATCTCCAATATAGCAGCGCATCTGTGTAATTGTGACCAATCTGTGATGTAGGTGTAAACGCTCTCTATAACTATAATGTATTTCAGAGCAATGTGCACATAATAAACACGAAGACAAAATGCTAAAAATGTGAAGAAAAAAAAAAACTTAACATAGAAATATTTAATAGTCTTCATCTCATGTACTGTACATGTACATAATTTAAATTATTTAAAAAACACAACACTAATTTCGTTATGACAAAACACCTACTTAGTACCAAAGTATTTTAGTTATTTGCCTATTCAAAATGTCAAGTGTTCAGTAAGCCTCTTTTGTTTTTCTTACATCTTAGTTTAATTACTACTAAAATCGTCTATTTCATCAGCACCTTCTGTTTTAAAGAAAAAAGGTCGTGTGCGTGGATGTGTGTTTTTAATCACGCCTCAGTGGAGTGCTTCGCCCTTCTCTCACCGAACATGTATGTCGAACTGTGCGGGTGGGAACATTCCCATTTCCCCGTGCTTCATTTAACAGTAACCCCGACTCGTCCTGAAGTACAGAAAATGACAGCGCAATTACACGCGAGCCCGTGCTTGACGCGAGGAGGAGTGTTAGCGCGCTACCTGTCTCCGCCTCAGTTTCCCGCGCTCCGTCGAGAGGAGTCAGCAATTAGACGAATGTAAACCCGTCCTCTTCCGCCCAACAAACAGACTCGCGCCAGTCACACCTCCCAGTGTCAATCACAGCCCGTCACAACACATCAGCTCCGTGAGCAAACAGTGGAAAACGCGGGCTGACAGCTCAGCCTTTTCTCACACCTCGCACCTGTGGCTGGCTCGTGTGTACTTGCTTCCCACACCTTGATTCCACGGTTCATGAGAAAGTATGGAAGTGTGTTTTTATTAGTGCGCTAAACAGAATTCAGGCGAACCAGCTTTTGTTTTCTAGAACAATAAATATTTTTTAAACGAAAAATGATTAAGACAGAAGGAAAAAGTCATTTATTTGACAGAACAATGACATGTGTAGTCACAAAATAAATAGTTAGTAAATGCATAAATAGTACATAATAATATAAAGGCAGTGCAGACCAGTTAAAGATGCTGTGAGAAAATCTAGAAGTGAATTCATTTGTAAACCAGTTGTGGGGTAAGTTGTCACAATAGAATTTCATTAAATAAATAGTTAACCCAAAAATGAAAATCTTAAAGGGCAGGTCATATGGCATTTTGAAAAATATCTCTTTTTTGCAGTTTGTAACGTAGCTATTCTTTAATATAAACAGTCTGCAAAGTTGTTCATCAAAAAAGTACATTATACATAAAGAAATTGTCTCTTAAAAGAAAGAGTTGACTCAAAATCGCCTTAAAGGGATAGTTCACCCAAAAATGAACATTTGATGTTTATCTGCTTACCCCCAGGGCATCCAAGATGTAGGTGACTTTGTTTCTTCAGCAGAACACAAACAAAGATTTTTAACGAAAACCGGTGCAGTCTGCCAGCCAAATAATGGCAGTGGATGAGCACCAGACCTTTAAAAGTAAAAAAAAAAAACATGCACAGACAAATCCAAATTACACCCTGCGGCTCGTGACGATACATTGATGTCCTAAGACACGAAACGATCATTTTTTGTGAAAAACTGAACAGTATTTATATCATTTTTTACCTTTGATACACAGCCACGTCCATCTCTCCTGAGCACAAGCTTATCATCCGGCTCCTTACATGTGTACATGCTCTGACGTAGTAACAAGCTGTCATATTTATGTGTTAAATAAATCGTTTTTATGTAATTATTTTAAGAACGTATTGGAGCACTATATTATTGTTTTATGTAAAGGTGTGGGTTGCCAGGTTTTCACAACAAAACCTTCCCCAATTGCTACTCAAAATTACCCAAATCACGCTTCGAGGGGGATCCCCCGCTAAAAATTGCATTCTGGGGTGTAAAATAAATGCTTTTCGTCTGGGTTTCCCCAGGTAAATTCGCATTCCAGGGGCTAAATATGATGTTATTGGAGTTGCTTCTACCCGTGAACTTGGCAACACAGATAGTAGCGCTAGAAAGGTAGTAAGGACATTGTTAAAATAGTCCATGTGGCATCAGTGGTTCAACTGTAATTTTATGAAGCTATGAGAATACTTTTTGTGCACAAAGAAAACTTACTATGTCTTAATCTGTGTTCCTAAGATGAACAAAGGTCTTACAGGTTTGGAATGACATGAGGGTGAATAATCAATGACAGAATTTTCATTTTTGGGTGAACTATTGCTTTAACTCAAAACCTTACTGAGAACAGCAGGTGACATGTAGCACTGGCCTCCCTACATATAAATTCTGAAACAACCAAAATCAAGGCCAAAATCTAAATAAATCAATCACACAAGGCCTCAGTTGGTTTCTGTGTTATTGTAGTTCTAAGCCCTGGTTATCAACACCTACACGTTCCCAGTTTTCCCCTCTGAACCTCTGTGGAGTAGCGAGCTAAATCTGTGCGGTGGGTTCACCTCTGTGCACTGGGCCAGGCCTGGGCTCACCTAGCGTCTCCTCTCTCAGCAGACAGGCCCCATCTGCCACCTGCTCCGCCTCTCTGTCCCAGTGACAACTGTCGAGCAGGCACGCAAGATTGATTATCAGTCAAAGCCCATAGCGCTAGCAGCAGATTTCGCTAGGTAAAGCTTGCTGATCCAGCAAAGAGGCAGAGCGCAAAGTTACGCTGGGCCGTGCCAACCACGCTCTGTGTCGGGGCGCTCGGAGAACAGCCGTGCGTGTCGCCATGAAACCCAGCCAAGGAAACACAGCTGCAGCACAGAAGTTCCGGCCCGTAAAACTTGGCACCCAGCAAAGGACTCATAAATAAACATGGCTGTAAGATGGCACCGTTTTTGGGTGTCTCCTGGGCCAGGATAAATAGCACATGATCTCATGCACAACCCATTTGGAGAGGAACAACTCAATATAACAACACTGGAAGAGAATGTGAAAGAATTCATATATCTAATCAAAAGACTGGCTGGATATTATTATTAAAAAAAGTTAATTTGGAGCACTTTTCAATCTATATGGTAATAGAACTTGATTGTTCACACACACACACACACACACACACACACATAAACACTTATTGTAAGTAAAATTGAAAAATAATTATGAAGAAAGGCAAACAACATTGAAGTAAATATGAAATTTCAAAGTGTAAAGACTCAAATATAGTATTTTCCCATTAAACATACTTTAATAATATTAGCTTTATTTACAACTTTTTAAATGGACTTGATTTTTACATTTATTACATATATGTGTGTATATGTGTATGTATATTTAACTTTACACACACACACACACACACACACACACACACACACACACACACACACACACACACATATATATTAAATTTTCTATATTTATTTATTTATTACATATACATATGTGTGTGTGTCTGTGTTTGTATATATATATATATATATATATATATATATATATATATATATATATATATATATATGAGCAATGAGTAGACTTGAGATATGGCTGTATATCAGCACGGTTGTGATTCGCCATAGCGGCCGAGTGCCGTAGGTAATCACAGAGTGCCGATATACAGCCATATCTCAAGTCTACTAGTGTGATATTGCTCATCACACGAATTCAAATGGAATGTTTACGGAAGAAAGTGTTAATATCCGTTCATCTATTAAGGGTGATTTTGCTGCTCAGTGCATTTATTCGCTGTAGCAAGCTGTTGTTGAAGCTAAAAATAACTTCCCTTTAACCCTCTGGGCCTCTTCGGTCATTTTTGACCGAAAAATTTTATGTTTTGAATTTTTAAAAATCGTAGCTTCATCAGAATGAGATGACACTTGGTGACTTTTGTTGCATTAGCTATGTGAGTACAAAAAAAAATCAGTGACATGATTCGGATATGTTAAAGGGTCAAAAAAAAAATAGTCACACTTGGCTCCTTCGCGGTCAAAAATGACCGACATAGGAAATGAATGGGAAATACGAAAAAATGTGATAATTCAGATAATCTTTTGATAATACAAGCTATAAATGAGCAACTGTGCTGAAAAGAAGTGTTCAGCAAGCAAGGACTGACACTCTAAAATAACAAAAGTACAGAACTGACACACACACGCACACACACACACACACACACACACACACACACACACACACACAGACACACACAGAGACATACAGAAATAAGCAGAAAAATGCAAAACCTGATATTTATCCAATCAAAAAAATATCTAAACCTTGCCAAAATTTATCTTTTAGAATGTCTGAATATATTTCTAAATGCAAAGCCTAATAAAATGAAGAAACAATAAAAAGAAAAAAAACAATAGGAATCCCAAAGCCCCTGTATATATGTATATAGGGAGATACAGGAGTTTACACGGCATTACACAAGTTTTTATTTTTTATGCCACTAGATGGTGCAATTTTCACTTAAAAATAATGGATTTTAAATGCTTTTACTCTATTTTAATGTGAAATGTTGTATTTATTGAAAAATAATAAATACATAATAAATTAAAAAATATAATATAAAATATAAATCTACTGGGAAAAAATTGCTCATTAAAACTGTATAAATATTGCATAGATTCATAAAAAATGCTCAAAATTCTAAATAATAATTACAAAATATTATTGAACAAAAATATATTTAATTGATTTTCCTGAAGAAAAAAAAAAGTTACTTTTTAAGGCTTCGGTCACTTTTGACCGCGAGGGAGCCAAGTGTGACCCCTTAATGAGGAGGCCCAGAGGGTTAACTTTTCATTTTAAAAGTCCCAAAGTCACCATTAACTGCTCACTCATAAAACGGTCTCATGTCGCCATCTAAAGGCGGAACAATGTAACGTTAACTAAAATCACCACGAATACATGCACGTTTCTCAATACTAAATACTATTATTATTAAATACATTATTTAAAATTTATTCCATGGAATGTCTGGATACTGGATTCTGATTGGCTGGCAGGTGTGCAGTAAAACCGTTTAATGCACAGGTAGTTCCAAGTCAGTTTAATCACCGTTCTATATTAATGCGCTGCTTTAATTGATGCACACAAACGCAGAGAGAGAGAGACAGAGAGAGATCGGAGATCGCATTGTGCTGCGCACATACATAAACTTCTTGTCAGCACTTCCCCGCGATTCTTATTGTTAAAATATCCTAGATACTAGATCGCTACATTATATTCCTCAGCAACGAGGTGGTAAAACTGCGGTTTTTGAATGAATTCGTTGTTTGTAGAGAGAGACGCGCAGACGCACAGCAATGCAGACAGGTACGCACACACACACACACACACACACACACACACACACACACACACACACACACACACACACACACACACACACACACACACACACAACTGTCATCTCTACCTCTCTCTCGGTCGATGGATAATTTACTGAAACAAATGCTAGATTTCATTCAAATAAATGTGATCTTACCGCACTATTTCATGTCTGTGTCTGATTTGAAGCAGGCAGAATGCTAGAGCGGCGTGTCATAACTGACGAAAATAACCGTCTTTTTTTACCTATTCAGTCAAATATTGCGCTGCAAAGAGCAGGACTAGTTTTAACTTGCCTATAACTTAGCAAATGACCATGGAATAAGCGGGATAATCAACGGCTTGCCATGCATTAAAGGATTTAAAATGCACTTCGCGTCGGGCGGTTATTAGCCTCCACGTCGTGCATTTAAAATCCTTTAATGCACGGCAAACCGTTGATTATCCCTTACTTATACTACAGGGCCGTTGAATGCTTGAATCTGATTGGCTGACGAACGTTCTAGAGGTGTGCATTATTTTCAGGGAAACGCACGGCGAACGTAGTTCCAGGCAGCTTTTTGACCGCAGTACATGTCTATATCACTTCGCCACACATTTCAGTTATTTCAAAGGTCCTTACAGCCCAAAACGCAAAATAACCAAAAGCTACAGTGACACTGGTAAAACTAATACATACGGTAAACAATGTTTTTCCCACAATATTACGTTTTACTATGTACGGAAAGCACATAGGCTGTGTCCAAATTCAGGGTCTACATCCTTCGGAGGACTCATTTGAAGGATGTTACGTCACAGCGCCGCGACGAAGGCTGTCCAAATTCATAGGATCCTTCAAATGCGGCCCACAAATACGTCCTCCTTTTCCCCGAATTTGAAGGATGGGTCTGGTGGATCCTTTCCCGTCCTACCTATCCCACAATTCCTTTCGGCAGAGCGCTTCCAGTATTTTCATATAATGGCGGACGAAGCAAGCGGTAGTAATGATGGAAGTTTAAAAAAAACTGCCGTTTCAAAAAATATTTTTTTTACAGCGGTTGTCTAGTTTGGCCTTTGGTTTAGCGTTAAGCTTTACATTTGTATGTATATATGATAAAAAACAGCACTTTCGTAAACTAGCTTCTTTCTTACTGCCTGTGTGAATATCCCCTTACACACAGCTAATTTCTTGTTAGTTATTGAAGGTGTTTTTAACGCTTTTAGGGATGAAAGAGTAACGTTAGTTATTTTGTTTAGTGCAGTACAGATAACCTTACTTCTTGCTTAGTGCTGTCACGGTTGCTAGGCGACAGGATATGAGCAACGGAGAAGGGAGGGAACTGAAAGAAGTGTAGGCTGTCCAAATTCACTGCCACTTCCAGGTTTTGCGGTCTTCGGAGGACCCCTCCTCCTTCAACCTGGTAGGAAGGATCCTAAGGAGGATGCAGACCCTAAATTTGGACACAGCCACTCGCTCTCTCTCACTCACAGACGCACACACATACAGTTAGCACTCACGTTAGCATTCGCGCTAATGTTGTTAGCGCATCTCTGACTATGACGATAAACAACTTAAAAACGACATGACAGTTCTTACGCGAGGTAACAACGGCGTGGTCTTGAAGAAAATGAACTTAAAGTTTAATTGTCAGTAGAGATGATGCTGCCAGTTACCTTTGAGAGACACATACTTCAGAGAGGTAATTTACGATCTTAAACTCTCTCCCCCCTCTTGCCGTCCGCCTGCTTGGTCGTTCTAAACTTAATTATTAACTGCATTAGTTTGCTATCAACGGCTCAAGTTTTGTTACTAGGTCTAAAATGACGTTTTGGAACTAGCAACGAAGCTGTTGGATGAGCTGCGTAAGAAATTAATCCTACTCACAATAGCGTTTTAAGGATAAAAACCGGACGAATGTCTTGACTGAGGTGTGGTAGCTGTAGTATAAGCGGAATAACTGACTTCGGCCGTAGAATTGACCTTATGCACGGAGCATTCTTTAGAATTTCCTCATAACGATAAGCCAGCTCGTAAACTTCCGCCGAAGCTTATTTTATATGTAAGGGATAATGTACAGGCAGCTGGTAGTTATCGCAGAAATAAGCCCCGACAGTGTGATCAAGTCTTGTATCACACTGAAGGGGCTTATTTCGCGATAACTACCGGCTGCCTGTACATTATCCCGCTTATTACACAGCTACTTGCCACATAAGGAAAAAACCTGGACATGAATATGAATTTGAAATCTTTTATTGGCATATTTGTTTTAAATTAACATTTTTATCCTTCCGCGAAACGATATAGTACCACGTGACTAACATTCAAACTATGTACGTTAGTAAGACAATTTAAATAGATTAATGTCGAAATTTTCCATTGTTAATTGTGGTTGTCCAGTGTTTGTCACAAGATGGCGCCAAACGGTAATCTTTGTTGGCACGGAGGGATTTTAAACATACAAGTAGTACCGGCTATGCGTTATTACTTTGGAGGTGATTATTTGAAAAGAACGAACCTGCAAATGTCTCAACTGACCAATCAGAATCAAGCATTCCAAAGAGCCGTGTAATAAGTGCTATATATTAGGTGGACACTCTTGAGACTGATCTAGTGCCTCGTTCTTATCAGAAACTGAGAAAAATTATAATTGCAACATTATAGAATCGTATTGTTGATAATCACTAACTTGCCTTTATAGTCATGAACACATTTTTAAAATCTTGCAATATTTCAAAGCCTTTATTATTTTCTAACTCTACAGCTGTGAAATAAAATGTACTTTATGGACTCACTTTTCATTCATAAAAAAGGCATCGGAAAAAATGATTTTTCACTCAAAACAAGGTCTATTTTTGGCTAAAATAATATGGAATTACCCATATAACCAATAGATGGCAGCAGAGGATTATTTATTATGCAGCTGCCTCTCCCTATATTTTTCAAGATGTCTTGCTTTTCGATTTATTATAAAATTACCAGGATAATAAATTGTAGTAATAAATACCACCCTAAAGTATATAGTATAGCAAGTGCAGAAAGTCATTAAGCTCA
Source organism: Garra rufa (assembly GCF_049309525.1). Taxonomy (NCBI): domain Eukaryota; kingdom Metazoa; phylum Chordata; class Actinopteri; order Cypriniformes; family Cyprinidae; genus Garra; species Garra rufa. The sequence continues at coordinate 40,395,462 of NC_133361.1, forward strand.
CACACAAACAGCCTATAAGGGTGAATTATTTAAATACTAATATATAGTTCACTACAAATACGTTAAATATTTATGGTATAATAATTAAATAATGCACTCAATATGAATCGATAGGAATTTGAAATATTTTATAAAATTGAATAACTACTTTTAAGTTTTATCTTGAACTGTAAAATCTATTAAATAGCCTACATTTAACCAACTCAAACTTGTTACTGCTGTAGTTTTGTTACTCTGAATTTTGTTTGAATCATTTAAGCTCTTTTTTTGACATCAGCTTGTCATTTGTTTGGTCCGGTTATTACTGTCAATCATAGCAATGACTGCACATATTTACCCGATTTACTTGCAAATTTTTTTAAACTGGCGTTTGTCATTCTTGAAACGGTATGGACGATTGGTCCTCTTAGACAAACAAAACTTTTCTTCGATTGTGAATGGATTATGTAGAGAAAACGAACAAAGTACGCTCATATTACGGCACAGTACAGTTGACCGGAAATGACTTAGCTGGCTTGTCTAAACAAGGAAGTATTTCATGCATATGGTCAATTCTGCGAAAATAATGCACACCCGAGGTGGAACGGCCACTCCGCTTCGCGTCGTGACCGCATCACCACCTCGGGTGTGCATTATTTTCTAAGAATTTTACGGCCCGTCGTCAATTATTCCTTACATAGTTTATATACATTTTTATTTATTGAGTAGTAATATTTAATAAACAACAACAACAAAAACAGGCATCAAAAAGTTGCTAGGTAATTCAGTCAAGAGTAAAGGCAGCATTCAGCATTGAATTTACATAAACATGCTACATCTTTTTCTCTGGAACAAATAATAAATTATTGAGATCAAAGACTGCCCATTAGATTTACCCACAATGAATTACATGTCATGTGTAACCACTACAGAGACATCAGAGCCAGCGGTAAATTCCTGAAGATCTGGCCGTGGTGAGAGCGCTCTTGTGCGGATTGATGAGTGCAGAACGCCCCCTGACGTTATGGGTCTCGCACGTCCGAAAACGACGAATTAAATTTTCAAACAGATGTTATCTTTATTAACAAACTGCATATTTGAACTATAAACAAGTACATTCTCGCCTGAAAACCTCTTAAAACTACATTCCGTGACACAAAAAGAGTAATATTTATAAAATGATACGGGATTTGGACGTCCGCCATGAAACTCGGAAAAAAACGGTCCCGGCTAGAACACGCGGAGTGATACAAAATTGTGAAAGGGCGTTCCTGTAGCGATACCAGTAGAATATCTCACGGTTCTCAACCAATTAGATTTAAGAACCAGGAAGAACTGTTGTATAAATATATTTATTCCATGGAATGTCTGGATACTGGATTCTGATTGGCTGGCAGGTGTGCAGTAAAACTGTTTAATGCACAGGTAGTTCCAAGTCAGTTTAATCACCGTTCTATATTAATGCGCTGCTTTGATTGATGCATGCAAATGCACAGAGAGAGAGAGAGAGAGAGATATGGCATTGTGCTGTGCACAAACATAAACTTCTTGTCAGCACTTCCCCGCAATTCTTATTGTTAAAATATCCTAGATACTAGATCACTACTTTATATTCCTCAGCAACGAGGTGGTAAAACTGCTGTTTTTGAATGAATTCGTTGTGGAGAGAGACCCGCAGACGCACAGCATGCAGGCAGGTACGCACGCACATACACACAGAACTGTCATCTCTCTCGCCTTCTCTCTCTCTTTCAGTCGATCGATAATTTACTGAAACAAATGCTATAATTCATTCAAATAAATGTGATCTTACCACACTATTTCATGTCTGTGTCTGATTTGAAGCGGCTAGAATGATAGAGCTGCGTGTCATAACTGACGAAAATAACTGTCTTTTTCCCCTATTCGGTCAAAAATTGCGATGCATAACTTGGCAAATGACCATGGAATAAGCGGGATAATCAACCGCTTCGTGTCAGGCGGTTATTAGCCTCCACGTCGTGCATTTAAAATCCTTTAATGCACGGCAAACCGTTGATATATACATGGGTCAAAGATGTAAGATGTCCACTTCAAAAGAATTTTACAGATATGATTTTATGTCCATAGAAGGCACATTAAATGTAAGTAAAGTGTCTTTTTTAAGGTTTCAAATAAGTTTTTGGAGAATGTCAAAATTTGGTTGAAATAACATAACATTGTCATTCAGTGTAACGCAATATTTATGTAAAAATTCAAACAACATGTTTATTCTGACTTGTGGATATTATAATATATAGAAGAATAAGGGAGCATATTAAATGTTATTGTGTTTTAAATGAGTAAAAAAAATTTACTGACAAATCGGCAAAACCTAGGCACATTTTAAATAGTATTTGGGGTGAAACTAAAGTTTGTCTTTGACCAGTGTGATTTTTGTCTTTATTTTATGTATATAAATTCTAATTATATTAAATATCTTTAGTTGTTTTATTGCATTACTATTACTAAAATATCATTTATTATTAATAATAATTAAATGGTATATAATAACGTTTATAATAATTCTTTAATATTTACATAATATTTATAGTACATTTATAACATGACAACACCATATATGTAGATGCTATTTTTCAGTACCATTTAGATTGAAATGTGCACCAAGTTTAGTTTAAGGTTTATGATAATAATGAAAAAGCCCCTCCCAGAAATTTAATCTGTTGTATTCTTAAAACCCCCCAAAAAATCTTCCAAAAATGTGTCCACTTGCGCGATTCAAACTCAATTAAGTGAAAACGAGTTGGAGAGGAAAAGGATTATGTGGTTTCCACTTGCTCTTAATTGAATAGAAAACACCCTTTCTTTGGTGGAGTTTCTAAACAGTATGAATTCTCCCAAATGTCTGTAGTTTCTAAAGCTCTTTGACTGCGCTCCCCATGTGGTCGGCATTCCCATTGAAAAACAAATATGAGCGCCGAGTGCTTCTGGGCTGAGCTTACCTCCTCCAGGAGAGCTCAGAGCATTGGGTCGGTTGGGCGGCCCACTGGTGGGGAATTCACCTCATGGATAATGACGGTTGGCAGGGGTGCTGCCTCGCTTGTGGCTCCCTGCCAAACTACTGTCGGTCAAAGCCCCTTTCGTGGGGGAAGCCATTGTGGTAGATTTGCATTAACCGGCGAGGCCTTGTGAGTACAGTGCGTGTCGTGCTGAGATATAACTCTTTAATCCGTCATCATTCACTTGAACTCCTTTCAGCGCTGCGTTCCGCCGCGGTACCTCTGTGTCATCTCAGGTGCGACACGCATCCACAACAACATTCATTATCCGGGACCACTTCCCTCCCTGAAAGTAAACCGTGTTTGATTTAACAGCCAGAATGAACCAAAGGGCCCCCCATGTAGACGGAGACAGCAACCCTAAAGCTTGGCAGCCATTCAAGGCCTTGAATTCCTCTCTCCAACCAGGATGTCACGGCCAAGACATAGAGACTGTATTTTCCTTTCTTCTCCTGGATCTTCTTTCCCCTTTTTTCTTTCTCACGTCTCCACCCGTGTGTTTGGCGGGGGCGCTCCGTTCAGACTGATTTAGGGGGCATCCGTGTCGACCGGGAACAATCGGTGAACCGAGGGAAAAAGCTGCCCGCTCTACTTGAATTACAAGTGGTTGGTACTCATGGAGAAGAAAGGGTGTTTCAATGCACCCTTCAGGGGGCAGCGTCGAGCCTCACCTATGGAAATGATGAGGACAAGCACACATACACACACGAGGAACTCAAACACTTCCCTAGTCACCACTGGAGTGCTTTGCAAACAAACACGGGGATAATTTTCATACTAATGGCCAGGCGTGGAACCTCAGTCTTGAACTGCTGGTTTGATCTGGTTTGTGTGTCACGGTTGAAGTAAATAAGTGGTTTCAGGGCCTGTAAACAGTTTACAGCGGAAAAATGGTGCTGTTATAGAGGTGTTGGTGATTGGATCGTTCCAAAGAGGACTATGAGAAATTTTGAGAAGCAGAAACTTCCTGAAAACACGCTTTTCATACTATCACTTGTTTATTTGAAGAAAAACTGCCGGAAGAAAAACTGCAGTGCTTTACAACTATAGAACAGAAAGAATTAAATAAACTTATCACCACATCTAAACCAACAACATGCCTATTAGATCCTGTACCCACTAAATTACTAAAAGAGTTGTTACCTGTAGCAGAAGTACCGCTTCTTAATATTGTTAACTCATCGTTATCTTTAGGTCATGTCCCAAAACCATTCAAACTAGCAGTTATTAAACCTCTTATTAAGAAACCACAGCTAGACCCTAGTGAACTGGCAAATTACAGACCCATTTCTAATCTTCCATTTATGTCTAAAATTCTAGAAAAAGTTGTGTCTGCTCAATTGTGCTCCTTCTTGCAAAATAATAATATCTTTGAAGAATTTCAGTCAGGTTTCAGGCCCCATCATAGCACAGAAACTGCACTTGTAAAAATCACAAACGACTTGCTACTTGCGTCAGATCAAGGCTGCGTCTCATTGCTAGTTTTACTTGATCTTAGTGCTGCGTTCGACACTATAGATCATGAAATACTCATAGATCGATTACAAAACTATACAGGTATTCAAGGGCAGGCATTAAGATGGTTCAGATCATACCTGTCCGATCGCTATCACTTTGTGTATTTAAATGGGGAGTCATCACAGCTAACACCAGTAAAGTATGGAGTGCCACAAGGATCTGTCCTAGGTCCTCTACTATTTTCAATTTACATGTTACCCCTTGGTAATATTATTAGGAAATATGGGATTAGTTTCCATTGTTATGCTGATGACACTCAACTATATATTTCAACAAGACCAGATGAAACTTCTAACTTAGCAAAGTTAACAGAGTGTGTTAAAAATGTGAAAGACTGGATGACCAATAATTTTCTACTGTTAAATTCAGATAAGACTGAGATATTACTTATTGGACCAAAAAAGAGTACACAGAATCTCTTAAACTACAACTTGCAACTAGACGGATGTACTGTTGTTTCCTCTACAGTCAAAAATCTGGGTGTTATATTAGACAGCAACCTGTCTTTTGAAAATCATATTTCCTATGTTACTAAAACAGCATTCTTCCATCTTAGAAACATTGCTAAGCTACGGAACATGTTACCTGTTTCTGATGCAGAAAAGTTAGTTCATGCATTTATGACGTCTAGACTGGACTATTGTAATGCACTACTAGGTGGTTGTCCTGCTTCTTCAATAAATAAGCTACAGGTAGTCCAAAATGCAGCTGCTAGAGTCCTTACCAGATCAAGAAAATATGATCATATTACCCCAGTTTTACAGTCTCTACACTGGCTACCTATTAGGTTCCGTATCACTTACAAAATAATACTTCTTACCTATAAGGCCCTTAATGGTTTAGCTCCTGCATACCTAACTAGTCTCCTACTACGCTACAATCCCTCACGCTCCCTAAGGTCGCAAAACTCTGGACTTTTAGTAGTACCTAGGATAGCAAAGTCCACTAAAGGAGGGAGAGCCTTTTCTCATTTGGCTCCCAAACTCTGGAATAGCCTTCCTGATAACGTTCGGGGTTCAGACACACTCTCTGTGTTTAAATCTAGATTAAAGACT
>NC_133361.1:40401551-40420331 GCF_049309525.1 Garra rufa
AGGCCTTTGAATATTGTTTTGCAATTTTCAAATCAAAAAAGGTTGAGAAGCCCCTCATTAGTTCCAGTAAAAATAGATCTAATTAGTATTGTATTATTAGAAATAGTATCAATTGCAGGTATAAACTCACAATTCTGACTTTTTTTTGCAATTGTGAGTTTATATCACGCAATTTTGAGAAAAAAGTAAGAATTGCTAGTTTATATCTCACAATTCTGACTTTATAACTTGCTATTGCGAGTTTATATCTCTAAACTAACTAAAAAAGTAAGAATTGTGAGATAAAAAGTCGCAATAACATGTAAAAAAAAAATTATTCAGTGCCAGAAACAGGCTTCCAAAAAAATAAATAAATAAAAGTTGCTGATAATATAACTTGTAGTTAAACATTTTATTAATTTGGAAAAAAAAAAATCTAAATAGAAGCATTTCAACTAGTTGTGTCCGAGTTTTGGACCCCACTGTGTATATCAGATTATCACACACACTGGACTGTATAATAATTGGTGAAGGGGGGAATGCTAATAAGCAAACTTCTTTATCAGAAATCAGCCTGATAGTGAAAAACAAATCCATTCAGGCAAATATTATGGTGTAAACAAACCACAGGGAAGTCAAATCTAAGAATGTTCAGGATTTCCCCGTCTAAATCTGGCTGAATGCAGTTGTGCCCAATTATTATCCAAATACAGTGAAAGCGAAAACAAAGTAGCTGTCATTCTCAGATGTCTGCTGAATGAAAACTGATTATTAACCATGACGACCCTTGAGAAGGAACAATGCTTCCTGCGGAAATCACGCATTTAACCGCAAGTACAGGTCATGTCAACCTCAACATGTTTTTAAAGACAAGAATCCAACCAGCCTGCATATACAAACACAAATAAGCTCGTTGGAGTATGCAAATAATGACAGACACACTCACAAACACTTGTGTAGCTGCATAAAATGTCCAGACTTGCCTGCATTGGATGTCTCTCCAGACTTCTTCACAGCTGTGGAGTTTGTGGTTATGTGTGCGAGTCGGGACACTTGTCCATTTGTCTCCTTTGACTGGGAGCTTGACAGCTGTATCCTGAGAGTGGACACATAACGTGTCTTCCCGTCAGCAACGCTCATTTCTCCTCTCAGTACATACCAGTTTTATAAAATCCAAGTCATTTCCCAGCTTTCTTATCAGTTGGCTCGTATTTTCCTGTCTCTCTGAGTCTCTGCTCTGCACACATGTCCTCTGTCCTGAGCTGTTCTCTGCATCTCTTTAGTTTGTGGCTCCTCCCCGTGACTGAAGCCTCATTCATTTGGTCTACAGAGCGTTGTCTTCTTGCTGGGTTCCACTCAGTGTCTTTTCACAAGCCCCACCCGCAACTATCACAACGTTTCGCCGTGTATCTTTAACACGGTTTCTTTTCACACATGAAATTTTGTTTGGTGGGTGGTGGTAAAAGAGAGCGAGTGTGTGTTATATTTATTAGTGCTTCTGAAAAGTAAACGATTGTGTGTCACGTCAGTGATGTTTGTTTGAATCGTTGTGTGAAAAAGGATAAAGATACATAAGTAACAGATTAGAAACTGAATCAAAGGTCAGGCATTTCCCATTCCTTTCCCTTCTGTAATTGCTGTCATGTTATCAGTTGAACTTTGGTTGTCTTTGGTTGTATGTTTGTTTCCTAGGAAAGAAAAAAAAAACTGTGCTGGATTGTATGAAATCTCACTGAGCCCGCAAGTTGAAGTACATTTGAAGATGAAAACTGTTCAAAAATTTTGGGTCGATAAGATTTTTAAAAATGTTTTTGACAGAAGTCTCTTATGTTCACAAAGGTTGCATTTATTTAATTAAAAACGCAGTAAAAATAGTAAAATATTATTACAATGTCATATAATTATTTTGATATATTTTCAAATGTAATTTATTCCTGTGATGCAAAGGTGAATTTTCAGCATCATTACTCCAGTCTTCAGTGTCACATGATCATTCAGAATATGCTGAATATTTCTGAGGAAACCAGGATACATTTTTTGCAATAGAATGTTTTAAGAACAGCATTTATTGAAAATAAAGAAAATTGTGTGTATATATATATATATATATATATATATATATATATATATATATATATATATATATATATATAGGAACATTATACATGTATTTCCCATGTAAACATCTTGTTTACATCTTGCAATTCTGACTCTTTTTCTCAGACTTGCGAGATAAAAACTCGCAATTGCGAGACATCAACTCAGAATTTTGAGAAATAAACGTACATTTCTGAGAAATAAAGTCACAATTCTGAAAAATTAAGTAATTAAAGTCTGAGTTTTGAGAAAATTCGAGAATTGACCATTTATACCTTACAATTCTGAGAGAAAAGTCAGAATTGTGAGAGAATAAACTCTCATTTGCGAGAAAAAAAGTCAGAATTGCAAGTTTATATTTCACAATTCTGAGAAAAACGTCAGAATTGTGAGAGAATAAACTCACATTTGCAAGAAAAAAAAAGTCAGAATTGACAGTTTATATCTCACAATTTAAAAAAAAAGTTAGAATTGCGGGAGTATAAACTTGCATTTGTGAGAAAAAAGTCAGAATTGCGAGAGAATGAACTCGCATTTATAAGAAAAAAGTCTAAATTGCCAGTTTATATCTCGCAATTCAAAGAAAAAAAGTCCGAATTGCGGGAGAATAAACTTTCATTTGTGAGAAAAAAGTCAGAATTCCGAGTTTATATTTCACAATTCTGAGAAAAAAGTCAGAATTGTGAGAGAATGAACTCGCATTTATAAGAAAAAAGTCTAAATTGCCAGTTTATATCTCACAATTCTAAGAAAAAAAGTCAGAATTGCAAGTTTATATCTTGCATTTCTAAGAAAAAAAAATCTGAATTGCACGAGAAAGATGCATTTGTGAGAAAAAAGTCAGAATTCCAAGTTTATATCTTACAATTTAGAAAAAAGGTGAGAATAAACTTGCATTTGTGTTGAAAAAAAGTCAGAATTCCAAGTTTATATCTCACAATTTAGAAAAAAAGTCAGAATTGCGAGAGAATAAACTCGAATTTTTGAGAATAAAGTCAGAATTGCAAGTTTATATCCCACAAATCTGAGAAAAAATGGGCTTCTATACTTTTATGTCACTTGGTGAAATGAAAAAAAGACCCCAACACTACTAGGCCTACTAGCATTAGTGTGATTATTTGACAGATCTGGAGCTAGATTTATTGATCAGTTATGCACAATTGTAACAGTGATGGCATATAAATGCAAGTACATTCTAACAAATATTTCAGTGGTCTTTAGGTTTTGTTGGGTCAGCGGAATTGTCCATTACCGCTGTCGTAAATAATTTAGCCTGCCGTCGCGTCACATGTACGTTATTTGTTTGGAGGCTATCCAGGACCGGCTTTGGAAATAACGATGTCCAGTGACAAGGTAGAGTATGTTGCATGACTTTATGAAAGTATGAAAACGAAATAAAACATAATAATGACATTGTTTGCTATTTTTTTTTTCCGTAAAGCAAGTCGCATTTGTAGTCTGGTTTGAACTATAAAACCGCTACCCGACGACCCAAACTTACATAGTGCTGTTATGGCCGATAGAGGGTCGCAAAGCGAATGCGAAAGTGCCGTTTCACCCTGTTATGAGTTGATGAACCACTGACACGAGTTCGGAAACATTATTTTAAGGTAAAAAAAACTTTTGTGTTGCTTTAAGACAGTTTGAACTATTGGTGTTTGTTAGGTTGATGTAAACTAGCCATTAGATCAGAGAATCAAAAGAGATCCTAAAGAGTAACTTCTATATAAACAGTATTTGTACTGCATGTGCACCAAACATTTCCTAAGGAGTGTAATGAACAAAAATCAGTGTGAACATCAGATAAACTGGTAAGCTGAACAAAACTCCCGCTCTCATCTTTGTGTGTGTGCAGTGGTGTGTGATGAGCAGCTGTTTGCTTTGGACATGCCAGTCCACAGAGAAACCCAAACATCCCGCTAAAGTCCTTGAACATGTGAACAGACTCAGACTCACTAGTGGAGAATAACAGTTTAACTGCAGTGTAATTGTGACTAAAACATAAATGTATGCTAAAACTACAGTAAAATGACTGAAATATTTGCTTGCCAGGACTGGAGCCAAAGGAAGTTTTTTTTTGGTAGCAAGTCAAGTGACCCACTAACTGTTAAAGGCGGTAGTGCACAATCAGCCCATCAAAGGTCTGTTAATGTTCTTATGGCTGGAATGTAGACAGGAAGATCCTGGAAAACAATCCTTGAATAACTGGAAACAAAAAACAAAGCATCTGAGAAATAAATATTTGACTCATAAGTCACACATTTCCGTTACACTTTACAATGTAGTAAAGTGACAGTGCTTTCTGCCTCAAAAGCAAATGGATGAAAAAAAGTTGAAATTGTTGAATAAAGCCGTTATTTTTGTTTACTTTGCACACAAAAAGTCTTCTCGTAGCTTCATATAATTACAGTTGAAACACTGATGTCACATTTGACTATTTTATCAATGTCCTTACTACCTTTCTGGGCCTTGAATGTGTTAGTTGCGTTGCTGTCTATGCAGGGTCAGAAACCTCTTGGATTTCATCAAAAATACCTTAATTTGTGTTCCAAACATGAACAATGCTCTTGTGGTTTTGAAACGACATTAGGGTGAGCTTTAATGACAGAATTGAGTGTTTTGTGAAATAAACATTAAATATGTAGTAGGCTACTAATAAAAATAGTAAGTTTAGCAGTCCCCATAAACAAAAGATATAACATTGTAAATATTGCAGCTGTTTTCCTGAAGTTAAAAAAGAGTGAGATTTTTGCACTCTCTAGTGGAAAGAAGGAGGAATGAAGTATGAAAACATTTGACAGTGTGTGTTATGAGAGTATTTTCAAGTGATCTGAATGACCTGAATGAAAGGTGAAGTAAGTCTGATGTGGTTGTTCAGTAGAATCATCTGAGACACACCTGTGTGCTCCTGTATTGTTATGGGCATCATTGTCTCTAGTAGCTTTTATTGACTTTTGAGGTGTATATGGGCTGAAAACTGGCTCATGCTTGGATAGGTGGGTATAGCCAGTGTAAATAAATAAAGATGAATGAAACAAATCTGCCAGAATCCATCCAAGAATACAACACTTCTGATGATTAATGATTCTGAAGGCCATTTTAAATGGTGACGTGACATGCGGTCGTTATCATGAAGCAGATCTGTGTAGAACTAGTCAGTGATTTATTGTGGTTTATTTCATTTGTGAATTTAGTTGTATTTTCACATGTTTCAGAGTCAGAGTCTGGCTAAAATACAAAGCACTGTAATTCTCCACAGCTGTCGGCATGTGCTGAAAATGCTCCTATTGACGTTACTCTTGTTCTGTCAAAATTTCAACACTTCAGTGACATATTCAAGACAGAGCAATGTTGTATATTTACTTGTACGGTTTCCTGTGGTATATGAAATCCAGTACACAAAGATTTCCTGTTTGATCACTTTGATGTTGCTTTGATTTTCTTTGGATGGGTGGTTAAGACATGAAACACGTCTGGGAAGTTGGGAACAGCAATTATATATTTTATGTTATTGTGGAGCTCCTATGGAGGGCTTATACAATTTTTAAGAGAAAATATTTGAAGTTGAAGTCAAAAGTTTACATACACCTTGCAGAATTTGCAAAATGTTAATTATTTTACTAAAATTAGAAGGATCATACAAAATGCATGTTATTTTTTATTTAGTATTGACCTGAATAAGATATTTCACATAAAATACGTTTACACATAGTCCACAAAAGAAAAGAAAACAAAAAACAAAAAAAGCAAAAGTTTACATCCCCTTGATTCTTAATACTGTGTTGTTACCTGAATGATCCACAGCTGTATTTTAAGTGATAATTGTTCATGAGTCACCTGTTTGTCCTGAACAGTTAAACTGCCCGCTGTTTTTCAAAAAAATCCTTCAGGTCCCACAAATTCTGTTTTTTTTTGTTTTTTTTTTGTTTTTTTTAGCATTTCTGTGTAATTGAACTCTTTCCAACAATGACTGTATGATTTTGAGATCCACCTTTTCACACTGAGGACAACTGAGGGACTCATATGCAACTATTACAGAAGGTTCAAATGCTCACTGATGCCCCAGAGGTAAACGCGATGCATTACAGTTTTTCTCAATTGCTTAAACACATTTCTTGAAATTATGCCTCTTATTTGCGAAACTCTAAACACAAATCCACAACTCCTAGCTCAATTCCCCAAACTTCCTATATTGAGGTCAAAATGAAGCTCTCCACTCAAAACAATTCAATCTTGCTGAAAAACCAAACTTTGCTTTCAGACATGACACACAAATCCTCAAAAACAAACACACTACAACACAGTTTTACACACTGATGAGATAAATTCAAAACAATACTACAAAAACAATACAAATAAAAAACTTTTCACATGATGAACACAACAAATCTATTCCTTTGCAAGTGTTTTATTTCTTACTTTACAGTAATGTACTGTAGAAAACAGAACAAAACAGCAAACAACAACAAAATAATTATTCTGCCCAACATCCTGTGTTTGGTCTGGAACAGGCCAAAGAACCTCTTCAGCATCACAGGCTAAATTAGCCCTGGCCAGGCAGCAGGGGTCAAATCCTCTTGCATGCCTAATCCAACCCTGGCACCCATCAACTAAAATATATGAGACTGCTTGTCTTCTTTCCCTTGCCCTTCCTGTCTCTTCCATGTTGTCGTTGTCGTCATCATCCTTCTCCTTCTTCTCCTCCTCTTCCTCTTTCACCTCCTACTCTTCCTCTTCAAAATTACACATTACTATAGGTGGGATATTGATTGAAAAAGACTGAATAGGATTCAAAGTTACACTTGTACTAGTGGTCTGACAAAAAAAAAAAATGCATTACAACGTCATTGTGAAACAGAAAAGAAAAGGAAATATGGGCACAAAGGTGAAAATAAAAATGAGAAAGCCCACTGTCAGAATTTGTAACTCCTGCGTTGTCCTCTGTCTATATATGCTTTCCAATTGAAGGTTCATGAAATGTACCTTTGAGCTTTTTCAGAGAACTGCTTTATCATTGGTTGATCTATATTATTCTTCATTAGTGAAAGTCAAGATTCACTTGAATAATTCATGGCAAATTTACAAAAAGTCTAATAGAAATGTGTAGAATATATGATTGACAGTTTATGACAACTAGATCAAAAATTTTGCATTTACAGTAGGTAATGACTTATACGATGAGCTAATGACTTGATGTTTTGAGGGGTAAGACTTTTGCACAGAGAAATATATAATACATTTTGAGCAACATGACAATAGCAACTGATAATGTAGGAAACCGCAGACAAATGTATATAATCAGTTGTATGAATGTGCCAAAGCCATCACAACTTGATCAGAAGAAAGAGACGCTTTTTATGATGTGCACAAGAGACTAGATGATGTGGATGTTGAACAAGTAGTTTTGGCAATTTCATTTCTGATCTGAGAAATGCACCAAAGTGACTGAGAAACACTGTAAGCTGACTTTGGCTCTTTTATCTCCATTGAAGATTCTGATTAGTGTGTGCTAAATTTTGACTCCTAGTGTTTCCAGTTGGGTAATTGTGTGCTAATTGAGCTCAAACTTCGCAGACTTGAGTGAACAATATTGAATGCTTGTGCTTTCTAAATGACCACATGGTGTAAGCACTGAGAAATGTAGGGATTTGTGTGTAGAGTTTTGCAGTAACAGTTCACCAAATATAACTCATGTGTCAAAGCAGGGAATAGTGTTTAATGTTTAGGGAAATGGGTGTGCTTTTTGAGAAATGGCGTTATAGTTTTGAAATTTTAGTTCAAAAGACTGGTTATAGTGTTTTAGCAATTGAGAAAAACTGTAAGAGTCGGGGGTGAAAACTTTTGAACAGAATGAATATGTGCACATTTTTTCTTGTTTTGCCTATATATCATATTTATTTTCATTTAGCACTGCCCTTCAGAAGCTACAGAATATATATCATGTTATCCAGATGACAAAATAAGTTAAATTTACCCTGATCTTCAAATTCAAAAAGTTTTCACCCCCTGTCTTAAGTATTATGTTTTCTTCTGAAGTACTTTTCTGAAGAACTGTAGTTATATATATATATATATATATATATAATTTAATTATTTGCTTTTTTATTTTAGTAATTTCCTTATGTGCTTTTGACATTTATTGTTATAGTTATGTTTATATTTTTAGGTTTCATTTTATTTTTATTTCAGTTTTAGTTTTTATTTATTTACAGTGATCGATTTAGTTGCAAAGGCAAAATACCTTTATCAATTACTGTTATTATCAAGTTTATCATTAAGCCTTTCATCTAATATTTATATGTATTGTTAGGTTTACTTAATTTTACAAAAAAAAAATTAGTTTTGGTTGTAGTTTTAGTTAACTATAACCATTTTTGTTTAACTTTAGATGTAAATAGACTTCAGAGAAATGGTGATAATAACAGTGGCCAGCAGATGGCAGTGTATCTACATTAACTCTACTGTAAGTACAGTAAGATGGACCTTCATATCATTTTACATGTTCGCTACAGTTGTTTCATGGATGTCTTCAGGCGGTTGCACAGATTTTTTCCCTGTGCTCACTTCCTGTTACACGAGCTAGCTTTTTCTTTATCTTTCTCCCTACTTGTAACTTGTCTTCTTGTCTTTCTGTTCATGCTTTTCCTATAACTAAAGCGTGAGCTCTCATTTAATGGAGCAGTCTGACTAACCTAGTTTTACATTTCAGAGATCTGAGAGTAGAGACTCATACTGTAACGCTGTGTGTGTGTGTGTGAGACTAACTCTTACCTCCAATCTGGGGCCTCTCTTTGGGCAGGTCCCAGATGGAAGTGATTACTCTGGGAGGGAGAAATTACAGAGCAAATGTACAGCCCATCAACTTTACACACACACACACAGACATACAGACGACAAAGGCAAAAACTGCAAAACTCCCCCTCACTCTCTCTTTCTCGTGTTGAACTCGCACACGGCTCTCGTTGCCGTCATTTTGCCTCCAGCGGTACATTTCCGCTTGGCTCTTTGTCGGGACAACGCGACTGTATGCTAGCCACCTTGTCTCTCCTCTCCTCTCAGCGAGTGTGTGTGTGTGTGGGTGGGAATGGGATTGTAAATTCCTAAGGATGAGCCATTTTAAAGGCCTCTATTAAAGCCCTGACGCAAAGCGACTCGCCTGTCAGGAGCCAGAGCCGTAACTCATTACCTGCAGAAAGAGAGATTCACATTACAGCTCCACCCTGAGCACAAACCTCCGCCTCAGGTCAGCTCATGCCAGGCTATAAGCCGCATATCCACAATCCAACAAAGTCACATCACGAAGAAGCTGTACAAATACAGCCGCTTTACACCAAGCTGCCATCCAGCTTTCACAGCTAACTATCACTGTTTGTGCAAAAGAGCATGATTACCACAACTTGACGAATAAATCTACAAACATTTCTGGAGGCACCATCCAGAAAGCTGCATTTGAGCATGTAAGCTTAAAGGTTGTATCAGCGATTTCAAGCCTGAAACATAAAGTGTCAAATTCAGCTGACCTTTCTTCACGATCCGCTCGCTGCCTGCCCCATAAATCGACTGTAAAAAAAGGCGTCTGTCTGGTCAGCCTAGGCAGCGAGCGGATCGTGAAGAAAGTTTCAGGCTTGAAATCGCTGATACAACCTTTAAGTGATTTTAAACTCTCTGTTTTTGAAGTGATAGTTCATCCAAATGAAACTTATGTCATCATTTACTCATCCTCGTTGTCGTTTCAAACCTCTATGACTTTCTTTCTTCTGCAGAACACAAAAGAAGATCATGTAATGAATGTTTTGAATGTTTTTGTCTTTGCAAAACTACACTGACCTATTGACTATCATTGTGTGGATTAAAAAAAACAATGAAACGTTTATAATGATATCCTCTTTTGTGTTTAGCAGTAGAAAGAAAGTCATACGGATTTGGAACGACATGAAGGTGAGTAATGACAGAATATTAATTTTTGGGTGGACTATTCCTTTAACAATTCACCTTAAGATTAATCTATTGTGCAAAAAAACACTTAAAGGATTACTCTACTTTCAGAAAAAAAAAAAAAAAAAATCCTGGTAATTTACTCACCCCCATGTCATCCAAGATATTCTTTTTTTGAGGAAAACATTCCAGGATTTTTCCAGGATATAGTGGACTTCAATGGGGATCAACGGATTTAAGGTTAAAATGCATTTTCAATTGCAGGTTTTATTTGTCTGTCATTATCTGTCATTTTCTTTAGAAATTTATGTTTATACACTTTTTAACCACAAATGCTCATTTTGTCTAGCCCTGCGATGCACACAAAATTGTTCAACATTGCTATTTTACTTTTTTTTGGTAAAGTGTATTTGACCGTCCTTGCACATTCACTTTGTAAACACTGGTCTGTACTTCTGCAGTAATGTTGAACGATTTTCAGGGTTCGAGGTTAAAAAGTATACAAGCTATACATTTTTTTTTTTTTTAGAAAACAACCAATTGTTTCGCTAGATAACACCCTTATTCCTCAGGTGCCATCGTGTGGAGCCCTTTGAAGCGGCACTGAAACTGCATTTTTAACCTTCAATCCATTGAAGGTTAAAGTTCTTGAAGTCCACTATATGGAGAAAAATCCTGGAATGTTTTCCTCAAAAGACTTTCATTTCTGTCAGCGCCGTTAGCCTTGTTTGCAGAGCGTCGACATACAGCGCCGTTGTGCTCCGGGCTTCCCGTGTTTGAGTCCCGACTTGAGGATCTCTCTCCCACTTAGCTTCCTGTCAATTCTGATCTGTCTTATCAGATAAAGGCAAAAATACCAAAAATAAATCTTTAAAAAAAACCTTTAGTTTTCCTTATTACTTAAACTTATTTAAATAATTTAACCAAATAATTTTTTTAGCATGAGATCTGAGGGGAAAAAAGCTGATATGACTTGTATAGTCAATTTGATTATACATTAAAAAATTAAGAATTAGTTCACTTTCAGAATAAAAATTTCCTAAAAATGTACTTACTCCCATGTCATCCAAGATTTTCATGTCTTCCTTTCTTCGAAAAGTAATTATGTTTTTTGAGGAAAACATTCCAGGATTTTTCTCCAAATAATGGGTTTTCATGGGGACCCATGGGTTGAAGGTCTGAATTGCAGTCTCAATGCAGCTTCAAAGGGCCTTGTCTAGCGAAACAATCTGTCATTTTCTAAGAAAAAATTTAAATTTATATACTTTTTCACCACAAATGCTCGTCTTGCCCTAGGTCGACCTCACGCATTACGTAATCGCGTTGGAGTGACGCGTGACGTAGGCAGAAGTACTGACCCAGTGTTTACAAAGCGAACGTGTGAATAAAGTCAAACAACCTTTACTAAAAAAGATAAAACAACAATGTCGGATTATTTTGAAGTTGGAGAAGAAAATGAGGAGTTTTTTGCCCTACCCTACCTTTGTGAATCGAAGTACACAGACAAAGAAGTAACCACGTGTGACACTTCCAACATGATTACGTAATGCGTAAAGACAAGTACATGCGCATCGCAGAGCTAGTGGAAGATGAGCGTTTGTGGTTAAAAAGTATATCTTTTTTTTTTTTTGAAAATGACAAATCGATTCGCTAGATAACACCCTTATTCCTCGGCTGGGATCGTGTAGAGTCCTTTGAAGCTGCACTGAAACTGCAGTTTGGACCTTCAATCCATTGATCCCCACTGAAGTCCACTATATGGGGAAAAATCCTGGAATGTTTTCCTCAAAAACATTAATTTCTTTTCAGCTTAAATTATCAGGAAATTTTTATTCTGGAAGTGAACTAATCCTTTAAGCCATCAGCTGAAGTTTTTAAGTTGATATAGGTGATTTTTTTTTTTAGTGTAGATGTTCAGTGATTTACTTGGCTTCTGAAGTTGACATGGGATGCAATAATAAATACAATTTTTGTAACCAACGGTCATTTCTACACAGTTGGCATCCAGCTCTGAATCTACGTCCACTGTAATCTCTCAAGCTCCGTTTCGGTCCATCTCAATTTGTTGCCAGCACCGATCTTCGGCTCTCAAACATGCAGGCTCACACAGAAGGCCACCATTATCCTCTCTGGGTGTCCTGCTCTGTAAATAGCCATCACACACAGGCACATAGTCATAACACAGCTGTCGTCACTTTTCTGAACAGCAGCTGGTAGCAGAAGTTGTTGTTGCCACACACACACACACACACACACACACACACACACACACACACACACACACACACACTCAGACTCTTCAAGATTTCCCTTTGGCAAATCCACCCACAGACTCAGGCTTACTTTAAGACAAAGATAAATATGCATGCAAACAAGCTAGCACATAAATATATGAAACAGATAAAATGCTCTACGTGAGCATTTAATGTATCATTAAAATTCCTGTTTAGAAGTACGCTAATATTTAATATATGTGATCCTGAATCACATAAGGGTAAATCACGTCATAAGGGTCAATTTTTTAAAATTGAGATTTCTACATTATCTGAAAGCTGAATAAATACGCTTTCCATTGATGTATTTGGCTGAGATCTGGCATCTGAAGGTGAAAAAAAATCTTAATATTGAAAAAATCGCCCTTTAAAGTTGTCCAAATGAAGTTCTTAGCAATGCATATAACTAATAATAAAATAAGTTTCGATATATTTACGGTAGTAAATTTACAAACTATCTTCATGGAACATCTTAAAATCCTAATGATTTTTGGCATAAAAGAAAAATTTCATTCATTTTGACCCATACATGTATTGTTGGCTATTGCTACAAATATACCCGTGCTATTTAAGACTGGTTTTGTGGTCCAGGGTCACATATTATAATATAGAAATATATATTAAATTAAATATGGTATATATTTTTGTGCAAAGTGTGATACATTTTTGAGGATACGTTGATGTATGTTCAGATAACATTGGTAATTTGAAGTATAAATATTTTAGAACAATATAACTGTCTTTACTGTCACTTTTAATCAGTTTAATAAATAAAACTGAATAAAAAGTATTTACTTTTGTGCTCAATAAAAGTATTAACTTCCGAAATTAACGCTTCTTTCTCTCTCTCTCTCTCTCAGGACTGTTCCCACAAAAGAGGACATGTGGTCACACAATTAAATACTGAACAGTGATGTCAGTGTCAGACGCCTCAATAGTTCTAATTCTGGAAAGGAAGCAATTCTCACAGAGGAAGGTGGAAACAGGAAAACAAACTTCTTCCTGTTTGTATACAGGAAGGCAAGTGGAAAGATGGAGGGATGCTGATCGGTCAAGTGGTCAGACAATACTGTACTTCCACCACATGCCTTCATACACTGCCATATTTAAAGAATAAAGATTCTTCATAGGTTTTCAAAATATCTAGTAAAATCTAAGCTCCTATGTGTCCGCATGTGAATGTGTGAGCATGTTTGTGTGTGTGATATAATCAGCATGTGATCTGATGGTGAGCATTCCTCTGCCCACTATTTAGCTTGTCCCTTCATGTCCCAGTGGAGGAGATAAAGGCTATTTAATACACACACACACACACACACACACACACACACACACACACACACACACACACACACACACACACACACACGCATGCACACATCAGAAGATCTAAACCCAACATAGTTTTTTCTTTCTATTAAGCTGATAAATGTTAGTTTTGTCTAGTTTCTCTTTTGCTATGTCTGCTCTCGGTGGCACAGGTTTAGAGTGCATCATAGCATGACATGTTTAAAAACATCTGCATTCTCAAACCTGTTAGAGTGAAATACACAAGCACTTCTGAGAAAATGCTTTGATCTGCATGTGTCTCTTAGTCTTACAGAAGCTGTGAGTGAAGACAGAGGAAGTCTGGGAAGAGTGAAGATCAGTATTAACACCAAGCTAAAGCTTCTACTTTGGCAGACCATCAACATTTGTAACACATGCCAGCAGCATGGAGCCAATCCACTCTCTATTCCTACACGTCTCCTACAGCAGGAAAAACTAAATGTAGAACACAAACGAAAATATCACTGCAGTAAGATTTAAGCATTAAAGGGACAGTTCACCCAAAAATAAAAATTGCCCCATGATTTACTCACCCTCAAGCCACCCTAGGTGTATATGACTTTGTTCTTTCAGATAAAAACAATCAGAGTTATATTACAATGTCCTGGCTCCTCCAAGCTTTACAATGGCAGTGAATGGCTGTTGAGATTTTGAAGCCCAATAAAGTGCGTCCATCCATCATAAAAAAGTGCTCCACATGGCTCCAGTGGTGTTCAATGCGGATGATGTAGGATGTAGGCGAATGCAGTAGCAAATGTGGAAGTGCATAGAAGAGAGCAAAACAAAACACTGGTCATGAATTTAAAGTATAATACAAGGATTTGTAAAGGAAAATGTTGGAGGATTTCGATATAAGCCAAGAGGAGATTGGTTTTCAAAGCTGTAAACAAAATTTAGTCCTCACAAGACTAGCATATTCTCACCGGAGCTGACGCTATGCCTGCGTCTCTATGTCATCCACTGGAATGCCACTCTCTCATGAACACACGTACAACATTTAGTGGAAGATAGAGATTAAGGCCCTGATATACTTTAAGCTAAATCGAAGAACGAACTGATGTGACATAATTTCGAACAAAATCCGGCCATGTTTTGTGTTTGTTTTGGGAGGTTGAAACGGCTTGCCAAAGCAAACTTTCTGCACTTTAAGCAATATATTGAAAAAAGTGCCATGTAAATACACATGACGTGACTTAACGGGAGTAATTTGCAGGTCTTGTGCAAACATACTCATGTTGCTATGATCAGATTGTTTTTTCCATTTTTGTTGTGTTTATTACTGAGAGTAAGTGCGTAGCACATATTTACATATTCATTTAAACGTTGCTTTCATCAAACTGGGCGGCTTTGGTTTGTTCGCTAACAGTATACCGCTGTTCATGTAATCAATTGATCAGTCAATCTCCTTTAATTATACAGCGCTTTTAGCAACTTTACAGTATTAAATAGGACAATAGTGTCAATTGTGCAAAAGTTCCATGTTGCAGCAAAGTCAGATTTGCAAAGGACTCATCTGGTTCCCCGTGGTCTTTCGCCAACGGCCGTCTAGGTGAGGAGTTCTTTACTGATGATACATCTCCGGGGCTCATCTAGTTGATGGGCTGTAGAGGTCATCTCTAGGTGTTTTCGAATTCAGTATTTAGAATTTTGTTTTAGCCCTTAACGAAAAACAAAAAGGAACTTTGTTTTGAGTATCGGAATCATACACAAAAGCATCGATTCACTTTAGAAGGCCTTTATTAACCCCCTGGAGAAATGTGGATCACTTTTATGATGGATGGATGCACTTCACTGGACAACCATTCACTGCCATTATAAAGCTTGGAAGAGTCAGGACATTTTTAAATATAACTCTTGACTGGATTTGTCTGAAAGAAGGACGTCATATACATCTAGGATGTAGGTAAATCATGGAGTAATTTTCATTATTGAATGAACTATCCCTTTAAAGTACAAGTACTTTTTTGCTTTGATGTTTTAATTTGGTATCATTTTGAATTCAATATAATGTGTACAAGTTAACCGACTGGTAAAATAAAAAAGAAATTTTGCTAACTCATTACAGTAAGATTTAACATTAGTTAACATACGCCCTATGCGCAAGGTAATACCAGTAAATTGCCGTAAAATAGCCGGAACAATTGTATCGGTAAATACAAAAATGTCTTTTTACCAGTAAAGTGCCATTCACACATCAGTTTTAAAATACCGGTAAATGTTGTGACATCATTAACTGGAAATGACCTCTAAATGGCTGCGCTTTGTAAACATGGATGGCTAAACATGGTGTTTTTGTTGATATTTTCGTTTTCATGTCAAACATCCACCTTAAAGGAACACTCCACTTTTTTTGGAAATAGGCTCATACTCTAACTCCCCCCGAGTTAATAAGTTGAGTTTTACCGTTTTGAAATCCATTCAGCCGTTTTCCTGTAAAATGTAAAGCTGTGATTTTCTAGTCTGATAAGATTAGGAACTACTCTCATATTCCGGTGTAATAGTCAAGGAAGGCTGCTGCCGTAATATGGACGCAGCAGGCGCAGTAATATCACGCAGCGCTTGAAATTAGTTCCCAGCTAGGTTAGAATTTGCACATGTGCTGCGTGATATTACTGCGCCTGCTTCGGCCATGTTACGGCAGCAAACTTCCTTGACTATTACGCCGGAATGGGAGTGTAGTTCCTAATCTTATCAGCCTAGAAAATCGCAGATTTATATTTTCCGCTGGTCTTAGTACACAATATAACTACAGAAGAGTCAAGTTTTAAATAGGACAAATATGGAAACTCGTTGGTCATTTTTGAACGTGATGCTTTTGGTCTAATAGGATTCAATGATCTATGCTAAGCTATGCTAAAAGTGATATCGCCAGAACAGGAGAACGGCTGAATGGATTTCAAAACGGTAAAACTCAACTTATTAACTCGGGGGGAGTTGGAGAATGAGGCTATTTCCAAAAAAAGTGGAGTGTTCCTTTAATGCAACTGCTTTTGGCCCAGAGACAGTGCATTAAGCGACTTAAAACCAAACTACAAACAGCAGAGTAAATGCGTCATCAGCGTCTGTAAGTTATTGGCCCAGAGTAGACGTCTTACGTCAGCCAATCACGTTCTGCGTTCACACAGAGCAAATTACCGGTAATTTACTGGTAATGTTACAACTTTTCAAACCAGTAAATTGGCAGAATTAATTGACCAGTATTTAAATTAATTAGGGACTATGAACAAACAATTAAAAATATCTACACAACAGCATTTATTAATCTTAGTAATGTTATTAATTTATTAATCCATTATTAAAATTGAACGTTTTATTTGTTAATGTTGTTTAATGAACCTCAGCTAACATGAACTTAACATAAAGTTAATGATAATTTCATCATTTAGCAAAATTTTCCATTATTAATTTAAAATGCGACCCTGGACCACAAAATTAGTCTTAAGTAGCAAAAATATATGGGTCAAAATTATAGATTTTTCTTTTATGCCCAAAATTATTAGGACTTTAAGTAAAGATCATGTTCCATGATGATATTTTGTAAATTTCCTAACGTATATATAAAAACTTAATTTCTGATTAGTACTATGCATTGCTAAGAACTTCAGCTGGACAGCTTTAAAGGTTTTTTGCACCCTCAGATTACAGATTTTCAAATAGTTGTATATCAGCAAAATATTATCATATCCTAACAAACCATAAATCAATAGAAAGCATTATGGCTGGTTTTGTGGTCCAGGGTCACAAATGGTTTCTGTTCATATTTAATGGACCCGAGCTAACATGAAGAATGAACAGTTGGATTTCTATCAACCAATGTTAATAAAGAAATTGTTACATTGGTTGCTGTTTTCACTATTAGCCTGCAGGTTAAAGGCTAAATGTTCTGTTCAACAGTCTTCTGTTCTCCACATGATTTTGCTTCTTGTTTATCCTGGACAAAATTTACAGTGGGAAAAGAGCTCATTCCAGTATTGCTGATTTTTCCACATTATCATCTCAACCGATCGCACAAAAAACATAATGAAAAGCGCACTTTACCCCTCCACTCCAGCAGCCATATCCAACTTTTTATTGCTCCATTGTTTCGCTGTTGCATTTATGCCTTCCTCCACCACCTTCTTTGGTAGGAAAGGCAAACAGGGATTGTCATCAACTTGAACCATACTCAAAAATCAAGCCCCTAGGCAAGTCAGCCATCTCACGCACACACACACAGGATATAAGCTGTCACTGAGCCAGCCAAATTCATAGAGTGCAGTCAGAGCAATGCTCTATACTTGGCCACTGGCTCACTGCATTCCCTACTTTCATCTGAGCAAAAGAGAGAGAGAGAGCGAGAGCGTATTGCAAGCACAGAAAGCCATGTAATAATAATACAATTAGAAAGACACACAGGGATTCGTTATTTTCTATCCACACCAACACATTACCATTTATATCACCTGTGTCGTATGTCATAAGACACCCTTATATCACCTTTAACTAATCTGGTACATCTGCTCTATCTAACCTACATCTCTCTCGTCTCCCCTGAGGGATCAAGGCATCTGCCATAGGAAGAATGAAAGTGATGACAGACTCTGTAGGAGTATCTTTAGAGAGACATGAATACCTTCTGCACAGATCTGAAAGTTCTGTTGAGCTGTCAACAGTATAACAACTATCTTGGAGATTTTCTGAGAAGTCAGCAATGAAAAAAAGTCTGTAGGGTATAGAGAAGGGTAAAAGTTTTATAGGGGTGAATTTTCAGCACTATTGCATGTTCTTACTCATAGAAAATGGATAACTTTTGCTAGGGTTAAGCCTGTCACTTACACTACCCCAGCGTTTTCAGCCCTCGCAAACTCTGCAGACCCCGTTTTAGTTTGAAAGCTCTGGGGTCAAATACTGACGACAACCCAATTTTCATTCTCATCCACCATACATCTGTCGATGCTGGGGTTCAACGTCAACCTGGCGTTGAATTGATGTACGATGCCTGCTGGGAAGAGACAGAGACAAAACAGAAACCATAAGCACTGTTAAAGTAAACAAGTAGCTATATCTCTATCATCTGTACCATTAATACTAATTACATTTAGGAGCAAAAACATTAACATTGTTTTAATTTTTTGTGTAAAAATTCACTTTTTATTGGTGTATTTTTCTTTATTTATTGGCAACATTT
>NC_133361.1:40420831-40592079 GCF_049309525.1 Garra rufa
ATATAAAGGTTTATATTTCATATAAATGCTGTTCTTCTGAGCTTTCTATTCATTAAAGAAACCTGAAAAAAATCTACTCAGCTGTTTTCAACAACAACAACAACAACAACAACAACAACAATAATAATAATACATGTTTTTTGAGCAGCAAATCAGAATATGATAATGATTTCTGAAGCATCATGTGACTGGAGTAATGATGCTAAAAATTCAGCTTTGAAATCATGGGAATATATTACATTTTAAAATATATTCAAATAGAAAGCAGTTATTTTAAATAGTAAAAATATTGTAAAAATTGTACTGTTTTTGCTGTACTTTGGATCAAATAAATGCAGGCTTGGTGAGCAGAAGAGACATCTTTAAAAAACATTAAAAATCTTACTGTTCAAAAACGTTTGACTGGTTGTATATATATATATATATATATATACATACACACTTAATACATTAATTTATACTAACAAAATTGGTTTAATCAGGTAAAAATTTTAGGCACAATTGCAGGTTACCACTTTTTAATCTGTATTGAGTTAAAAAATAAACGTCATTAAAAATATATTCTCTTACTATAAAAATGAAGTTAAAGCAAGTCAGTTTTTCTTTGTCTTTTTTTTTAGCTTTGATATTTTTACTGGAAAACAAAAAAACAGTATGTGTTATAAAAGTGACAGGACAGTTACTTCTTGTTGAGATTTTAGGGTGGATCTACTTTCTTTTCCCTTCATCTGTGTCATGACATCATCTCCAGGGGAGTTGAATTACTGGTCTATATCTTTCGGGGGATTCCAGCGTTGCGAATGTGTGTGCACCGTATGAGCATTTGCGCTTGGCTACATGTTTGGAGAGATTATTCTGAAGGAGCGGACGTATCATTTTACTGTTAACACTCATAAACACACATACCTACACACAACATTTTCCATTAACACACATGGACTTTCCAGTTAACCATCGTACTATTTGAGGTAGCCTATCTGTACCCTCCATCAGCTCTGCTTCTAGGATTATGTGTGTATTTAACAGATGTAATGGAGAGCGTGTATGTGCAAAGCAGCGGTTCTCAGCTGGTGGGCTGTGACTAAACATGGTTTATGCTGACTTCACAGCGTTTCAGGGGTGATATAAATAAATGTCAAAGTTTGATTTTTAGAACAGTTTTGTTACTTTTATACATTAAACAGTTTTGGTTTGGTTGCCATTTGATGTCCATTGTGAAGTCCGGGTTCTGATGCAAAACCAGCTGAGAATCACTGATGTAAAGTACATTTGTTGCAGACACCAAAAGTTTGTGAACACACAAATGAATGCTTGTTTGAATAAACTAAAACATACAAAAATAAGGAAAACGAAAAATCACCCCGACCACCAGCATTACAAATGTTCTGAGTGTGGACGATTAGAAGATAATATAGAAAGAAGAAAATGTATTTGCAGTTATTTTGGGACACTTATTGGATTTTGAGGTTTACGTTTAGCATTACTCGTGCCTTCTCAGCTGATGTGAAGTTACTTGCTTCGGTAAGCAAGCATCTGCTGTGGTAAAGACATTTATAATGTTGCAAAAGATTTCTATTGGAAATAAATGATGTTCTTTTCAACTTTCTGTTCATTAAAAAATCCTAAAAAAATACAGGCTTATGTTTTTTGAGCACAAATTGAAGGATCATGTGACACTAAAGACTGGAGCAATGGCTGCTGAAAGTTCAGCTTTGACATCAATATTTTCAAACAGAAAGAAATTATAAAGTTATTTATATAGTATTTCACAATTTTACTGATTATATTGTTCTTTTTAAATGCAACTATGTTGAGCATGAGAAACATCCTTAAAGACATTAAATGTTTTAGCTAACTTTTGGCAATATTTATATGCATTTTCCCAAATACA
The DNA here is from genome assembly GCF_049309525.1 of Garra rufa. Classification (NCBI taxonomy): domain Eukaryota; kingdom Metazoa; phylum Chordata; class Actinopteri; order Cypriniformes; family Cyprinidae; genus Garra; species Garra rufa. Next base: position 40,422,723 of record NC_133361.1, read on the forward strand.
TTGACTTACACAACCAGTCAAAAGTTTTTGAACAGTAAGATTTTTAATGTTTTTTTTTTTTTTTTAAAAAGTCTCTTCTGCTCACCAAGCCTGCATTTATTTGATCCAAAGTACAGCAAAAACAGTACAATTTTGAAATAGTTTTACTATTTAAAATAACGGTTTCCTATTTGAATATATTTTAAAATAATTTATTCCTGTGATTTCAAAGCTGAATTTTTAGCATCATTACTCCAGTCACACGATCCTTCAGAAATCATTCTAATATTCTGATTTGCTGCTCAAAAAAAAAAAAAAAAAAAAAAAAAAATTATTATTATTATGTTGAAAAGAGCTGAATAGATTTTTTTTTCCCAGTTTCTTTGTTGAATAAAAAGTTCGGAAGAACAGCATTTATCTGAAATAGAAATCTTTTGTAATATTATAAATGCATTTATTATCATTTTTGATCAATTTAAAGCATCCTTGCTAAATAAAAGTATTAATTTATATATTTCTTTCAAAAGAATTAGTCTGACTTCAAGCTTTGGAATGATATAATGTAGAAGGTTTTTCAGATAAATGCTGATCTTTAGATCTTTCTATTCATCAAAGAATCCTGAACAAAATGTCCTTAACTGTTTTAAATATTGACAATAATAATATTAAAACATGTTTCTCGAATAGCAAATCAGCATATTAGAATGATTTCTGAAGGATCATGTGACACTGAAAACTGGAGTAATGAAGCAAATAATTTAGCTTGAAATCTCAGGAATAAATTACATTTGAAAATATATTCAAATAGAAAACAGTTATTTTAAATAGTAAAAATATTTTTTATACAGTTGTTGCTGTACTTTGGATCAAATGAAAGCAGGCTTCTTTAAAAACATTAAAAATCTTACTGTTCAAAAACTTTTGACTGGCAGTGTAAATGTTAAAGACAAAATCTTAGCTCACGGACAATTTTAAGTATAAATTCTAGAGGATACAAAGTAGTGAAAATAAAAAACGGGGTATGAAGTGCACACACGGAAAGTGGTGCATGTTAAATAAGTACGATTTGGTGTAAAGGGAGAAGGCAAACATTGTATGAGGGGCTGAGCATGAAATTGGCTGCCCAGGGGCATGCATTAGATTAGCAACCTGAGCTCACAAACATACTCTCACAGGCCAAAGCCAAAAAAGACATGAAAATCAATCAGCCTTATATAGATTCAGAGAAACCCCTGCACCTTAGAAAAACTTCGTACTGATCACTAACAGACTACTACACCATTTCAGTAAAGCAGAGTGGTTTGTGATGTGCACACACACACACACACACACACACACACACACACACACACACACACACACACACACACACACACACACACACACACGTTGGGTTTACATGTTTTATGGGGACATTCCATAGGCGTAATGGTTTTTATACTGTACAAACCGTACTTTCTATCACCCTACACCTACCCTACACCTAAACCCAGCCCTCACAGGAGATTGTGCACACTTTTACTTCATCAAAAAAACTCATTGTGCATGATTTATTAGCCTGTTTCCTCATGGGGACCTGAGAAATGTCCCCACAAAGTCAAAATCTACTGGTATTCCTATCCTTGTGGGGACAGGACGTGATGAATACCAGGTACACACACACACACACACACACACACACACACACACACACACACACACACACACACACACACACACATACAATCATTTCATCATGTGCTTTCCATTTTTTCCCTGCATGCCTCAACTCTCAGGACCATGCGAGAACCATTTGCTCCTCAACGGCTGCCTGTTTCACACTACAATCAAAAGAGAAGAAAAATACAGCACACACTCACTCTCTCTTTCTCTGACTCACACACAACCGTTCCAAACTCTGGGTTTAGGATAGTGTTTGTGGAAAAAGAGTCTTAAGATCTGGTCCAAATATGAAGAATGGTCAATTACAGACATTTGGATTACATATCTGAGTAACAGTGAATTATTGTAGTCGTTTTTATGCTAAAAACATGCTTAAAGGGATAGTTCACCCAAAAACGAAAAACAAAATTCTGTCATCATTTACTCTCTCTCTTGCTGTTCCACACCTATGAGTTTCAATCTGTGGAACACAGAAAAAGACATTTTGAAGAACTTTTTTGTCGTCATTAGAATCCAAAACAACATTAGACTTTTTGGTAACACTTTACAATAAGTTTTCATTAGTTAACAGCATTTATTAATCCTTATTGAAATCATTATTAAAATCAAAAGTTGTGTTTGTTAACATTAGTTAATGGACTGTGAACTAACATAAACAAACAATTAACAACTGTATTTTTATTAACTAACGTTAACAAAGATGAAAAAAAATTAATAAATGTATTGTTCATTGTTTGTTCAGATTAGTTAATACATTAACAAATGACACCTTACAGTAAAGTGTTACCAATTTTTTTTAAATATATTCTTTTGTCTTCCACATAAGAAAAAACTCCTTTAAATCCACAGCACATACCATAAAACGAGTTTTTTTTTCACTTCTGAACTAAAGTTTAAAAACAGAAGAGGAGTATTATTTACAACAGCTTTAATTCGAAACAGAGGGACAAACTTGAGTATAGAAGATACGAAAGAGAGACTAGTGGCTATAAATTCTAGATACTACAGAGTACCAAATTTTGAAACACAAAAAACATAGATTTGCTTAAATACAAATATATAATAATGTTCAAATACAGATTTTTACAAATATTATGTACAGTGTTTTAATTACATTTAACACAACCGCCTGCCGTTTATTAGATGGCAAGCTTTCGAGCTCTCCTCCCCCCATGGCTCTCATTGCTCTGTCGTTTGTTGAATTCCCAGCTGGTATCTCACTTTCCAAGTTGAGTTTTTATGGCCAGCAGCTTATGAGAAAAAAAAAAAAAAAAAAACAGGGGGGCAACAGAATGGGGGAGGAAAACATTTCTGCACTTGGTATCAAATTGGCCGTGTTTGTTTGGGGAAGTCAAGTGGTTTACGTCCCATTTCTCTTTCCACTTGAAAGTCTCTGACAGCCTAAAAATAAGCAAGTGTAACTGCTTTCAAAATACTGACAATCGAAGGCACTTTATTATTTTTTTGTATCATTATTGCATGAAAATGTGGACACAGATCTCCCGTTTCAAACAGTGGTCTCTCCTTGTCCGCTACTGGTCAAACGTGAGTAGAACTTCCTCCAGGATTGCAGCGTCTTCCCCGACCAGATCCAGAATCCCGAAGTGATCCCTACAATGAGAGTCATGAGGTACTTGATCATGAAGACGGTGAAGTCAGGGGTCATGTGAGGAGCGGGTTGCAGGGGGCACGGGATGGCCAGGCTCTTACAGTTTGTAGTGATCCAGCTCTTCTCCCAGTGCTGCCTGAAGGCCTGCTCGTAAAAAAAGCAAGCAATCACGATGGTGGCCGGGACGGTGTAGAGAACCGAAAACACACCTATGCGGACCATCAAACGTTCCAGCTTTTCGGTCTTGGTCCCGTCGTGCTTCATAATGGTGCGGATGCGAAACAAGGACACGAAGCCGGCGAGCAGAAATGAAGTGCCGATGAAGAGGTAGATGAAGAGAGGAGCCAATACGAAGCCCCTCAGGGGATCCAGATTATTTAGGCCCACAAAGCAGACGCCACTTAGCACGTCTCCATCGATTTGCCCCATGGCCAGGATGCTTATAGTCTTTACGGCTGGAACGGCCCAGGCAGCCAGGTGAAAGTACTGTGAATTGGCTTCAATAGCCTCATGGCCCCATTTCATACCGGCCGCCAGGAACCAAGTGAGAGACAGGATGACCCACCAAATCGAAGATGCCATACTGAAGAAATACAGCATCATGAACAGAATTGTACAGCCTTCTTTCTTCGTACCTTGAACAATAGTTTTATAGCTGTCAGGAAAAAAGCTCTCGTTGCACACAACTTTGTCTCCAAGAAAGTATCCAGCGATATACGCAATGGACACCATGGTATAACACCCGGACAAAAAGATAATAGGACGTTCTGGATATTTAAAACGCTGCATGTCTACTAAATACGTGGTTACGGTGAATAACGTGGATGCACAGCAGAGAGAGGACCAGATGAGGATCCATATCCTGGCGAATTCAATCTCCTGGTCCGTAAAGAACATATAGGCCCCGTGTGTTCTGGAGGACTCGCATGGAGCACCGCAATCCAGCTCACCCAGAAACTTATAACTGAGGTAGGAAGGCACTTTGAGCATTGATGGACAGCGGAATGGTTTGTCCGGTGAGGAGAACAGCTGAACACCAGGAGTTCCTGGAACTGGCATGTGAACGGGTGACACAGTAGCCGTGGAGTCGTTCTGTCCCACGCAGATGTGTCCGTCTCCAAGCACTGGAAAATGTTCGCATCTCAAACGCTCTGGCCATTGAAAGCCAAACTTGTTCATGAGGGCCTCGCAGCCGTGCTTTGCCCTCTCACAGATGGAGCGGCATGGTGGGATGGCTTTCTCCAAAACTGTGCACACTGGAGCGTACATGGAGCACAGGAAGAATTTAAGTTCAGGAGAACACTGTACCTTGACCAGTGGGTAAAACTGATGGACCTCCAGCCCTGCATCCTCTTGGTTGTAGTGTCCCACCAGATTTGGCATTATGGTTTGGTTATAAGCGATGTCCGTGCACAGGGGGATGGTTATGGGCTGACAGAAGCCGTGGTCGGGGACGGCCATTCCACTATCTCCGTGATACTGTCCAGACGCCACGAAACAGCACGGCAACATCAGTGCCAAAAACAGGCACAAACTTCCACTCGTCTGCATTGTCCCGGGAAGTTCCGCCTAACTTTCACTGAACACAATGTGAGTCCGCGAACTACGCTTTTGGCGACATATTAGTTGCTTATCGAAAACAAAAAGTCTCGATGAACTCGCGAGCTAGTGTAAAACGCATACTTTGGGAAGAATATCTGTTGCGCTCAGGAGCGACTGCATGACTTTTCCCCCTTTGTCCGTCAGACTGTTTCAAGTTCCCCCTGGGCTGCCTGTTGCTGACTTTGAAGGGAGTACGAGAAGGAGGAGGGACTTCGGGGGTCTAGAAACAGATTTCTCCTGGTCTTCAGACCAATTGAATCGCTCAAGACCTATATCAACACCATATGCCATTAGTCATCTGAAAACGCAGAGCGTTTTTAAAAAAGTTTTTATTCGGGTAAGAAGTTAAGGTATAGAAGAAAAAGAGAAAGTGAATTTGGAAACTCTCTTTTCTGAAAAACAAAACACGTCTTATACAAAATAGCATCTATCTATCTATCTATCTATCTATCTATCTATCTATCTATCTATCTATCTATCTATCTATCTATCTATCTATCTATCTATCTATCTATCTATCTATCTATCTATCTATCTATCTATCTATCTATCTATCTATCTATCTATCTATCTATCTATATGGGATGGATAGTGGTGACATCTTGTGGCTATGTGTTGCTAGTAACTTTCAAATTTTTTGCTATAACTTCACAGTCAAACAAGGTAGGCTACATAATCACATCCCAAAATATAACCAGCCTTATTCAGCCTTGGTTGAACATTACCCAAAATAAGACGTCAAACTAAAATAAATAAATTAATTAATAAAAAAAAAAATGCATTAAAAATAAAAAATTAAATTATACTAATCCAAGAGAGAAGACAATTTAAGGGCTTTCTTGTTTTTAACATATTTGACCCTGGACCACAAAACCAGTCTTAACCCTTGTGCGTTAAAAAACAAAAAGTTACACATAGGTGCAAAATGGACAAAAATGTCCACGTCCAAAAACTGCCATAAAAATATCATTTATTAATTTTTTTTTCCACTTTCACTGATATCGATTTTTTTAACCAGCATCTGTTCTATCCATAGATACCAAACATTCATTAATTTTCAGAATTGTAACCCTATAAATGCTGGTTTGTTTACATAATGCCACAGGTGTTTTTTTTTATGAAAAAATGAAAAATAGTAGTTAATTTCCATATACTAAATGCTCAGCAGAATTTTTTTTGTTTGCTTATTAGCTTCTTGGGTGTGTCAATGAAGAACAACAACATTCATTTTGAGGCATTTGTATTTTTTATGTAGTGTCAGTTTTTTTTTTTTTTAAAAACGAACACTTAGGGCCATAATGGACAAAAATGTCCATGTCAAAAAACTGTCATAGAAATGTTATATATTAATATTTTTTTCCACTTTCACTGACTGCTGTTTTTTTATCAGCATCTCTTCTATCAAACATTCATTCATTTTCAGAATTGTAATGCTTTAAAAGCTGTTTTTTTTTTACATAATGCTCACTGTCAGTGGGCAACACTAGCTCCAGAGCTTCCTCTGCTGAGTAACGTCTCTTCATCTTGCAAGCAATGAAATGATCAAGCCCTCAAGCACCAAATATGTATAGGTTTTGCTTTGTGAACACCTGTCTGGGCTGTGTGAACACTCAAACTTTGTATAAAATCTACCAGACTACACAATCAGCATTTTCTTGTGGTGAAAACAAAAACAATGTGCTTAGGGGCTTTTGAACTTCTACATCAAATTCAAGCTCAACTTTTATCTCTGTACAAAAACAATAACAAATGAAAAAGTGCAATCAAGGATTAAAATGTGTGTTTGGGTGAAAAAGAAAAATCCTCAAAGCACATTAACCTTCTTTGACCTTATTCATAGTTTTCATATGGCCCTATGACCCTGCCAAGGGTGAGACTCATTTACATGGAGTGGGATTTTTGATTGCCAGTACAATATAATTTCTTTCAAACTAATTACACACATAAAATTTTCAGTAAACACATGCAAACCACACTCTGACATCCTTACCAACATACCCACACAATTATAGCTGCATTATTTTTCCAATTGACTCTATAATAGACTATAAGATGCATAAGCAGAAAACACAAAAAAGTGAGTATTTCTTTTATATGCCAAATTTGAAAAAATGGCACAATCTAGTAAAAAATGGTAAAAATTTTAAATTTGAAGCCTTGCCGGTAGAATGAATGCCTATTAGCAAATATTGCATCATTTTATAGTCAAATGGCCCTGGGGTAAAAAAAATTCAATTTTAATGGGTTTCAATGTGGACATTTTTGTCCTTAAGGTCCTGAGTGTGAGTATTTTTTGTACGGAGGGTAAAATAGATTTTTTTGAAGGAAATGAGGGTGGAATATTAAAATTTCAATAAAAATACACACCTGAGCCGAGATTTATGCAGTTGGCATTAACACAGACACATTTAAAACAAAAAACAAAACTGAAATGGACAAAAATGTCCATAAGGTCGCACAAGGGTAGCACGGGTATATTTGTAGTATTAGCCAAAAATACATTGTATGGGTCAAAATTATCAATTTTTCCTTTATGGCAAAAATCATCAGGATATATAATAAAGATGTTCCATGAAGATATTTTGTAAATTTTCAACTGTAAATATATCAAAACTTAATTTTTGATTAGTTATATGCATTGCTAAGAACTTCATTTGGACAACTGAAGGCTACAGGCAAATTTCTCTCTCTATTTTTTGTCTCAGCTATATGACTGGTTTTGTTGTCCAGGATCACATATTTTAAATATTTGTATAAGAGTTTTAGCATTGGATGAAGTTGGGTTTAGTTTAGGTTTAGGTTAGTAATATTAATGACAGTGATAACAGTGCTTAATTAAGGATAAGAAAAGACAATACAATGCATGTAGCATCTATTTATAGTATTGTAGTTGCGCTAGCTGTTCATTCTGTATTAAATTATGGCATATTTCGCATTTGAGCTCATTTGGTAGTGACGTAGCAATATTTACATATAATTCCAGTTAATTTTAATAAATATTAAAAATCTGAAAGGTGTACATTATAGTTGGCACCTACATGAACACTTTACAGTTGGTTTCATGACTGTAAGTGATTCTCCTCAAATGCTATTGAGCTTTAAATTATGGCATATTTTGTGTTTGTGGCTGAAAAAATGCATTTTGTTTACATGTGATTTACAGTTTATTTGAATAAATATTAAAAATCTAAAAGGTGTCCATTATAGTTGACATCTTCATGAACACTTTACAGTTGGTTTCATGACTGATTCTCCTCAAATGCTATTGAGCTTTGAATTATGATATATTTGGCTTTCAAGCCAATTCGGTAGTAAAAACAGCAATATTTACATAATATGTGACCCTGGACCACAAAACCAGTCTTAAGTCGCTGGGGTATATTTGTAGCAATAGCCAAAAATACATTGTATGGGTCAAAATTATTGATTTTCCTTTTATGGCAAAAATCATTAGGAAATTAAGTAAAGATCATGTTCCATGAAGATTTTTTGTAAAATTCCTACTGTAAATATATCAAAATGTAATTTTTGATTAGTAATATGCATTGTTAAGAACTTAATTTGGACAACTTTAAAGGTGATTTTCTCAGTATTTTGATTTTTTTTGCACCCTCAGATTCCTGATTTTCAAATAGACGTATCTCGGCCAAATATTGTCCTATCCTAACAAACTATACATCAATAGAAAGCTTATTTATTGAGCTTTCATATGATGTATACATCTCAGTTTTGTAAAATTTAACCTTATGACTGGTTTTGTGGTCCAGGGTCACATATGATTTGACAGTTTATTTCAATAAATATCAAAAATCTAAAAGGTGAGCATCTACATCAACACTTTTTTACCGTTGGTTTTATGACCATAAGTGATTCTCTTCAAATAGGAATTGAGCTTTAAATTATGGCATATTTTGCGTTTGAGCCCATTCGGTAGTAAAAAAAAAGAGCAATATTTGATTTGACAGTATATTTTAATAAATATCAAAAATCTAAAATATATAGTTGACACCTACATCAACACTTTACATAATATAATAATAATGTGGAATATAACTTTAGAGACGGTCCCTAAATTGAGGGGGGAACGTGCAATTTCTAATGTTATGCCACTCTGAAACTGAATCAATAGCATAGATTACATTAATTTAAAAAGGCTAATTAAGAAAGAAAATTAAGACACAGAGCGAGAGAAAAATTATTAATTATTGGGGAATTAATTAATTTATTGATTCTATTAAAATTAATCCCAGAGGCTAAAATACATAAAATACAAATAAACATATTTTAAGGAAAATGCATTCTTCCGTTACTAACGCCGCGTTTCAGGCAACCCGTTACCCGTGTTTTTCCAACCTTCTACCAGTGAAAGTGCACTGGAACGGCAGCCAAACCCGTGATTTCCCACTTGTGAACTCGTACTAGATCAAAGTACTCCCAGTTCCGAGCTCTGAAGTAACATAGCCAGTGAAACAACAATGTCAGCCCTAATGGGTGCGGTGTTTATGCAAGTAGTACACGGTGAAAAAATAGAGCTTAGGACAATATAAAGTTGCAATCAAATTAATAATAATATAAAAATAATAATAATTCATAAATGTGCCCAGGCAGGCAGTTTGGCTTGACTTGCCTGGAACGCTACAAAGTCGTGAGTCGTGGTTTGAAGTGGTGATTTAACAGTTAAAAAACCTGCCTGGAACGCAGCTGAACCCATCTCTGCTCGCGATGCTTTCTGATTGGCTAATTGAAGCCGGTTCAGCCAATAGAATTGTAAGAAACAGTTGCCGGCTGGAGACCGCTAACTCTTTGCTTCGCGGGTTAATTGGTTACGAGACAGGGGCGAGGTCGCGGTCTTAACCGACAGGTTTATGTAAAAGACATTGGTCGTCTTTAATTTATTTCCACAGTAAATCAGTTGCTTCGAACAATCGTGAACCATATATATTTATTATTTATATCAGAAATAATTATTAGAAAGAGCCTCTCTGCCAGCAAAGTTCATTGTCAATGGAGGTAAGAGCTAATTCTGAGGAGAAAAACTTATGGCTAGTTTCCTTTTTCTGTCGACTTGTTAAATTAACTTAGTTACCGACCTAATACAGATTACCAGGTGTACACATACCTAATTAAAATAATAATTAGCATAGTAAGGAGAGTGAAGGGCAGTGATATCGACTCTTGTTTAACGTTAACTGTACGTTAGAGGTGAAGAGAGATGTGTCGTTGTATCCAGGCAAAAGAAAATCCCCACAAGGCCTCATTTGACTGGATGTAAAACTTTTGTCTTTTGTCATGTCATTATTGTCCATTATCATATAGTATAATGTTTACCCGTATGCAGGTTAATAATGCAGCGAAAAGCAAAATCAATGTGGATGCAAATGGAGCAAGAGCAGTCTTTGATCGATTTCATAATTCGGGACCAGACTCCTACTTTTCCACAAACAAGCCTCAGGTGAGAAAGTCCTCTTCAGATTGTGCCTTTACTGCTTAAAGGAATTTAAAAATACAGTTATGATTTTAGTATTTTTTAGTATGCTTGAATGTATAATAATTGAAACTACTGTCTGTTATTTAGAAAAAATGTCAGGTGTCTATGGTTTTGAATGTTTTTCCAAATATAAAACATGTCAAGTTTGGTCTGTTGTGAGCTGCAATATATATTTCAAAAGATATATGAACTGGGCAGCATTTGTAATAACAGACTAACTAAATTGCACAGAGAATTTCAAGGACTTCCATAGTTTTGTACCCACAATTCTTATTGAAAATGTATTGTTAATGTATATATTTTATCCAGTTAACAACTTGCAACAATTGCTGTGTTTTTCAATTGCAGAACAGCTTCAAAGACAGCGGATTCCTGTCATACAACCCATTCTCGGACTGCCCGGCGCAAGACTGTGCACAACTGCCTTGCACAGTTTGGCCAACCCAGGAAGAAGACTGTAAATCAGTGAACTGGCCTCAATCCATACCTAATAACAGGTTAGTTTTATTTTTATACGTACTGTAAAAATTGGATGTTATATATTAACATGCTAATACTGTGAGTCAAAAAGGGTTTGTTATTAAATAGTAAAATAATGTTTATCTTGTATAGAAATCTGGTAGATGCCAATAATTGTGGGAGTGAGGCTGATCTTTTTGGATTAGTGTCAGACATCTTGGAAGAACCAGATTCAGTGGACACATACTCCTCATTTGTCTCAGAGAAGTAAGAGCTTCTTGATTTATGTAACAAATTAAAGGATTAGTTCACTTTCAGAATGAAAAATTCTTCAAAAACCTTAATTTCTTTTCGACTGAAGAAAGAAAGGCATGAACATTTTGGATGACATGGGGGTCAAGTCAAGTCAAGTCTCCTTTATTTATATAGCGCTTGTAACAATACAGATTGTGTCAAAGCAACTGCACAGTATTTAAATAGAAAAATTGTGTGTAAGTAACGCATTATTGAAGATAATCAATTTTCAGTTAAAGGCAGTTCATCAATGAATTCAGTGATATCATCGTCAGTTCAGTTCAAATAGTATACGATATCGCTGGAAAATGTCCCCAACTAAGCAAGCCAGAGGCGACAGCGGCAAGGAACCAAAACTCCACAGGTGACAGAAATGGAGAAAAAAACCTTGGCAGAAACCAGGCTCAGTCGGGGGACCAGTTCTCCTCTGGCCAGACGAAACCAGCAATTTGTACCAATGTCCGATTGTAGAGAACTCATCAGGTTCCTGTGGTGTAGCGCCGATGGCCGTCTAGGTTGGCAAGGTCTTGAGTGAGTAAATTAGGGTGGGGTGAGTAAATTAGCAGGAAATTTTTATTTTGGAAGTGAACTAATCCTTTAACCTAAAAAGCTAATTATTGTAAAAAATAGCTAATTTAACAGCATTTAATACTGCCAAATGCAATTTAAACAAATTTTATTCGCATAATTTTGTTGTTATATCTCTTATGTAAACTTAAATAGTAGGCACTTGTGTAATTGTAATGTTTGCAATTTTTCTCTTAAAGTATATTACAGTATACTAAAACTACATACATCAATCACAGGAACTGCAAATTAAATGTAACAATATAAATACAGTGACACAATTTTACATGCCTCAAGATACAAAATGCATAGAAAATTAATAATATAAATACAGTAGAACAATTTTACATACCTCGATATACAGTCCTCTGCCTTTAAATTACTATGTTGTGCATAATATGAATAAGAGGAATTTTCTCCATAACTGACTGATAAAAGGGTTCTCCACTATAGCAACTTTTGTGTCAAAGCTTTTACAACTTATTGCTCCAGACTAATATACTAATACTAATATACTAATATTCTACTCTTATTAAATGTACCATTATTCTTTTTATAGTATTATATGGAATTGACCATCAACTTTAGTGATTGTTTAATTTAGTCACAAATTGAAGATAAGTGTTTTTTAAGGCACTTGATGACTTTTCTTACTTCATACACAAAAAGTGTAAAACTCTGACAAATTCTGATTTCTTTTAAGGTTTATATATGTCATAGTAGTGATTTTATAATTTCAAAGCATGAAGCAAAAGGTAGAAATAAATGACTAATAAGCTAATAAGTGCTCCTCTGCTGCCATCTACTGGTTATAATTTTTATTTGATGTATTTTTTTAATTTTATGTAAGTGTTTGTTTACCACAAAGTATATTTTGGTCATCCTATTAAAAATAACATTCAAATTGGATCATTTTAGAGCTCTTAAGTGCTGGAAATGGTTGTGTGAAATGCTTGAAAGTCATTGAAAAGTGCTTGAATTTTTCTCTCAAAAGGTTGTACAAACCCTGAAATGAATAATGTAATAACATTCGACTATTTCTGACACAACAAGATGGTTAAGTTGGCATTAATACTTCTGGTTTTCTGACATACATCCGCATTGTTAAGAATTTTGGGCAGAATTTGAATGATTCTCCTTAGATCCCGCAGCGACCTTATTTATTGTGCTGCGAATTCAAATGCCTCTCACTGGATCTCGTAGCACTGTGCAGTAACAGTGTCACAAAATCAACTTCCGAGTTTTCGAGGTTTCCGAGTAAAGCTGTTCTGAGCTTGGACAAATGTGTTTGCGTTGTGGTCTAAGCTCATAAATGGTCCACACTGCGCATTTCAAATGTAGCACGGTTTTGTTATGCTTTTGTTTTGTTTGCTATTTGATGTAGAGCTCTTCACAGAGGACCCGAGACCCGAGGACCCTATATTTTAAATGGTTAGCCGTAGGGCTGGGCGATAAAACGATAACGATATATATCACGATAGACAAGAGATCGATATCAATAAAAAATGTGTTCGATAAAACGTTCGATATTTTGTATTCTTCGTCGGCCCGCCCAGCCCCCCTTTAACGTTCAGTTCATAGCGCCAGATCACAATAGAAGTTAAGGTTATCTTTCCTACAGAACGGGTCCATGTTGTTGTATTAAACAAACTAAATAGCCTTATGTTATTTATCTTATTTACACGACGGCATTTGGTTTCTGTCTCTACATGATCGCGCGTTTACAATGTCTCCTCACAGACGGGATCGCGGACTCCATTCATAAAAACGGACTTTACTATAGAGCGGAATGCCGCGGAATTCGTCGATTTTTGGGCCAATAAATCAAAAGTTGGTCTGTTAATTAATTCAGATCACGATATGGACTAGTGTCTGTGAAAACTGAAACGCAAAAAGACCGTTTCAATAAGAATCCTGCATGTTCCGTTTGCCTCTATATGTATGAATGGAGGAGACGCGTTTTATTTTCACTACACGCATACTGCAGCACACGTGACGCTCCCGCTAATTTTTGGCCTTTGCATCTCACATGAACAGACAAACTCCAATAAATACATCTCCAAAGCTGCTGTGAGTGTCACTTTTTGTCAATTTTACCGTTTCATTAGTGAAACTAGCATCATTCATACTGTATTACACACTGAAACTTCACGGCAACCTGTCAAAATAAAAGTACGGTTTAACATGTAACAGAACAATATTAGTCTTGTATTACTGTACAGTATAATGTAGGTGTTTATATGTTCACATTTAAATAATTTACATAAAACAATATATATGATAAAAAATTAAAATAAAGAGTCACCACTTAATTGTTGAAAAAATACTATTATTATTAAACCTTTTTTTAACTGAATATAATTTTTCTTCTATGTATTAATTTTAACAGTAAAGCTCCATTTATTTTTATTTTTAAAAATAAATCAGTGATTTTGCTTTCATTTGATTATCAGAAAAATTAAAACAAGAATTTCTGGAAAAAAAAAACATTGTAAGGCCCTATTGTTCAAAATGTTGAAAGTTTTGGACTTATTTTTTCACTTAAATAAATATTTTTGTTATTACACAAAGTATAGGCTAAAGTACCGGGAAAGAAGTAATGTTGGCTACTGGCAACCAGCAATCTGTGCAGAAAAAAATATTATCAGCCAAGTACTTTGCAACAACCTCTGACCTGTGGTCAAGCCGTACTTCTGGGCCATACATTAGCTTGACCATTCACTTCATCGACAATGAATGGGGTTTGAATTGAGGATTAAGAGATAATTAAGTGTATATTGTGACTTTAGACTTATGTTTACATTTTAATTATTTGATTTTTTTCATGGTTGTTGACATTTCTGTCTTAATAACTGAGGGGATTATGATCAGAGGCAGGTTAAGTTTAAAATAAAAATGCTTGAGTGTAATATATTTTTCTCCTGGTCCTTATTTTAAATGGGTCATAAAAATATCAATAATTATCGATATCGACCGATATGAAACACTGATATCGTGATATAGTTTTCAGCCATATCGCCCAGCCCTAGTTAGCCGGGTCCGGGTCGGGTCCAAATCTATTACTTCGGGTCCCGAGTATGATTAACTTGTGTGTAATACCCGAGTCCATCGGAGAACATCGCACCTGCCAGTGTCAGTCACCACTTTGCATGTGTTTTGTAACTTGCAACTTGTAAAATTATGATAAGAAAAGTGTGAGAGGGAAATAAAAAAAAGAAGATTAAATAAATAAAAATGCGTGTCGCGTGACCGCAGCAGCGAGAAGCAGAGCGCGGGAGGAGTTAACGTAAATGGACGGTCGGTGATCATGGATTCCTTCATGAGTGATGTGAAATAAAAAGCCTTGCACATTTATTTATTTCACATCAGCAACAAAATATGAGATCGAAAATGAACAGTCACATTAATGTTGTCTGTGATGTTTACACTGCATTAAAATAACGTGCATGAAATGTTTCTATGGCAACCAGAGCTGGCGACTTTTACCAAAGACCAGAGCCATAGAGAAACTCTGCCAAAGACTATAGAATACCCTTAAGGCCTTAAAGGGACTTTGCTTTTACTCTGCCATAGTACACACTGCATTCTTTCTTACGTTTATAATAATACGGAAGTAGTATTTCGGTACCAATGCAAAACACAATAACATATTAATTGAGCAACACACAATTTTTTATTAATAAAGTTGAACAAAAATAAAATGTACAAAAAAAAAAAAAACAGTGCCATTCTTTATACTTACATAAAATTTTGTTAACATTTTTTCCACAGGTTAAAAAAGTATTTCAAGGATTGTAAACATTTTAGTAATTAAATAACATCTAAATAAATTACAGGAATAAAAAATGTAAACAAGTTTCACCCACAAGTTGTCATATTTCTGCTTCTGCTGAAAAACATCTGTACTGTTGTCTGTTTTGGAGTTCGCTGGGGTCTTTCATGATTTTCCTCAATCTGCAGCTGTAAAAAGAAAATATAATATACTTAAGTAAAGCAGTGGGCTAAGTCTGACCAGATGCGACATTAGATCATTGACACCAGCAAAAATATATGAATTTTCAGTAAATAACAAACCTCAGCTGTTATAATAAATTTAGATAAGATTACATATATTAAGACAAGTGTCTATCACAGATGAAAACTGCAGTATTAAAAACACTTTACAATTTTCATTTATTAGATAACATTGCCTTACAATAAACAGTAGTTATATGGCAATTATTCTTCGTGAGGTTAGGCTAATTTCAACATTTACTAATGCATAAAATCATGTTAATCTGTTAAACATGAACAAACATGAATTAATGTTGTAAAAATATATTGTTCACTTACTCTAAGTTTATATTAGATGATGCATGAATTTGATCTTATTGTAAAGTATTACCAAACTAAACAGGGGATAAAACGTGTTTTATTTGATTGTACTTTTATTTAATCCAAACTGCATTCATATTTATTATTAAAAAGCTTTTTAAACCTGCTAGAGTTATCCAGCCAAGAATAAGTCTAGAACGTTTTCTGACAGACTGATATTAAGGACATAAACATTGTTAACGACACATACATTTGTACATTCTCTAACACATATATTTTGGATACACAAGTCATTTGTGTAAAAAATAGTAAATACATCATGTCCTTATTTTTTTACTCTAACAAATGTTATAGGAGCGTTGTTTCAAATTCATTAAGGCCAGCATATTAGCGTTAGCCGCGCTTATGCTAACGATTCACTACACAAACGGTGATGTTTATTTCAGTCTGACATTCAAATTAAAATATGCAGTAGTGTTCGTGACAGAAGCTCTAAATATGAAATTAAAATGAAACTTACCTTGCTTGAACTCTTTCATTTGATCGCAGAGTCGGTCTTTGAGGTGTTTTGTCCTTTCGAGAGAACCTAGACGACATCTTTGCAAATAGTTTTTTGATGATCTATGATGTTCGCTTTGTTCAGCCGCAAATCCAAAATATTTGGAGTAAGTCTGGCTCTTGTTTGTCAACAAGTGGATTCAGAGCCGCGGCATCAGCAGCACCACAGGTGCTTTAATGAAGAGAGCGCAACTGCGCAGTGCGTGTGTGCGCACCTTTTGTATAGCGTATCAAGAACCGGGTTGACCGGATAGTCGGTACCACCGGTACTTAAGAAAACAAGGTACCGCAACGTTTAATTTTTTTTAGTACCGACTTGGTACCGAAGTACCGGGACTTTTGACAACACTAATACAGTGGTCACGCCAGTGCGACCGCTCACAAAATTCAGTCGCAGCCTGGAGCCCTGAATGTTAAACAATTAATTACCTGTTTTGTGTTAACGTGTTATGACAGCTTTAGTAATTTCATAATTTATTCAAAAAATGTAATTCTTTCTTTAAATTTATTTTGTGTTGTTTTCAGTAGGCTACCGTCTAGTCTAAAAGGTGTCTGGTCTCCAAAATTAACGAGAGAAGACAGGATGCAGTACTTCAGTAATGAGGTACAGATGCCGCCCATTTCTGGATTCCCATCAAACCAGATTTGTCCTAAACCAGCCAGCAATATTTCTTCTCAGTGGGCCGAACTTCAGAATTGTAATGGTTTTGAATCTTTTGCATTTCCCTGCAATTTCCCCACCTGTAATGGAGAGGCTGACACTTATTCTCCTCAAGATCTTCCTCGCCCCCCAGGCCTGAACACCCCCCCAACATTCAGCTCTAGCCTCTACCAGACCAGGTCTGGTAAACCTGAGTATATCACACCTGAGAAGGATGAAGGATACCTCGGCACCACTAACTGTCTGTCTGATTATATGAACACAGTCAACAACTCCTTTTGCCCTCCGCAAACAATGGATGACTCCTATTTCAGTTCAACTCATGAATTTTCAGCTGTGAGCAAAGATAAACTGAAAAACACCCAATCGATCTCCGTGCAGGATGTCAGTAAACTGGCCTTTCTCTTGGCAGAGCAGGATATGAACTATTGCAGAGAATCTACTCAGAATGGGCTTTTAGCACAGAGGAATCTTGAGGAAATCATGGCAGAGCAGAAGAGTCATCCTTTTCAAAGGATGTCAGAGCTTATTACTCAAACACAAAATTTTAGGAGAGAGGCGACACGCAACCAAAGCGGAGCTAAAGGAGTGGATAAAAAACAAAGTCATTATACTATGAATGAATTTTCAGGGTTTGGGCCACTAAAGAGTTTTTCTCCTACCATCGTGCCTCCAGCTCTTCACCCAAACAGAGAGGCTGGCCTGATAGGAAGCAGCAGAGCTCAAACCAATGTAAAGCAGTACCAGCCTATCCAGTCAAACCATTATCAAATACAAGCTAAGATTTCAACAAAGACCAACAGCAACAACGAATCACAGGGGTTTGCAAAGCCATTGCTTCCTTCTCAGCAGCTGTTCCAGCCTGCAGCAAGAGTCCCAGCTGATTTAAGCCAGGGGAACACAGTAAACCTACATGGTTCAATAGGCCAGATCAGTCTTGAGGGTTTAAGGAAGGGAGTGGGAAATGTGGATTTTTCAGATTTTGACCTTCAGCTAGAGAACAACAGATTGACGGCAGGCCTCATGGTTGATGGACGTTTCTCTCAGCGATTTAGCACAAAACCCAAACTTCCTGGTTTCCCCAAAGAGGCAGACAAAAAACCAGGACTCCTGCAGAATCCGTATCAGGGGCTGGGCAGTTTGTACGGAGGACAAATGAGACATAACGGAGTGAGTTCAAACTCAGCCAAAGCTACACCTTCACAACTTTTCCCATTCCTATACCAGATGGGTGATCCCAGAAAAAACACATGCCACCCGATTCAGTCGCAGTCCCAGTTGCCGTACTGCTCTGTGCCCTTCATCGACATGAATGAACGCCTGCCAGATGGAGATATTTCACCCTTCAGCCCCTATCTACAAGAATGTATTGGGCTAAGCCAAGCTTCCAGAGATGGGTCGTTCTCTGGGTTTGGCAAGGCATTTGGAAGCCCAAATAGTCAGCTACACTTTTACCTGGAGGAATGCTATGAGCAGTGGAGGATGCTGGAAAAAGAGAGAAAGCAAGTAAGTGAGTTTTTGAGACATAATTCATGTAGGAATTTTTAGGTATGTGCTGCAGTGTTGAGGTATTTTTGTAGGCCAACCTTGAAGTTAGCATCTTGTTTGTTTCCTTAAAAGGATTTTTCCAATGGCTTTTGGATTATTGCAGAAAATGAGTTCAGTGACCAACAAAAATTTAGATTCCTACACACCCTGTTCATCATGATGATCCTCTCAAATAAACACAACTTGAATTTTAAAACCTATATGCAATCAGCAGAAGTAAAAAGCTAAATGTAGGCTATAAACAAACTATTTCAACTTCACCACCAGTTATCTTCTGCCAAGTCTGTTTAAAAAATATTTTTACTAATAGATTGAGTTAGAATAGTTCATAAGAGCGTGATTATAAACACAAAGAGGTTGTAAAAGCCGATTAGTGAGTGGATCAGTTTTCCTATTTGGTGTGATGATGTTTTTGAGGTTAACATTCTAGGATTTTTCTCCATATAGTGGACTTCAATGGGGATCAATGTTTTGAAGGTCTAAAGTGCAGTTTCAATGCAGCTTCAAAGGGCTCTACACGATCACAGCAGAGAAATAAGGGTCTTATCTAGTGAAACGATCAGTCATTTTCAAAATAAAAAAAAAAGTACTTTTTAACCACAAATGCTCGTCTTGCACTAGCTTGACTTCGCACATTATGTAGTCACGCTGGAAAGTAGACAGAAGTACCGACTCCGTGTTTACAAAGTGAATGTGCAAAGAAATTCAAACTCTCTTTACAAAACAAGGTTAAACAACTATGTCAGATGATTTTGAAGTTGGAGAAAATGAGATGGAGTTTTTCGCCCAACCTTACCTTTTTGAACCGGAGTACACATACAAAGAACTAACCACATGTAACCTTTCCAACATTGCGTAATGCTTAAAGTAAAGTACAAATTACTGATCGTTTCACTAGATTCAGTTTGTTGGCTCCTATTGAAGTCCACTATATGGAGAAAAATTCTGATATGTTTTCTTCAAAAACAGTGATTTCTTTTAGAAAAATTATTTATGGAAAGTACAGATTCTGTCTTGATGAATCATGCTACTAAATTACCATGTTCAGGCTGACCTGTTTTCATTTTACAAGCATGATGAGGTAAGAAAAGAATGTAATGTGTTCTTTTTGACAGGCTGAAGGTGTTCTTACAAAGACTTACCCAGGAAAACGCCTGTCAGTGGTGACCAGTAATGTTTTGCCCAAAATGCCTCCAAACCCCACCAGACTGGACCGACTCGTTGTAGACCAACTGCGTGAACAGGCCAGGGTCAGTCCAGTATTTCTCAAAAAATTTAAACCAAGGGTTTTCAAACAGGGGACCACAAGAGAGTGCTAGTGAGCCTGCTAAGTTCAAAGAAATTATGGGCCAGTTTTACTAAACAGGGCAAATTATCATTAGAGAGTGCAATTCCAAAAAATGTGATTCATTTGAATAATCTCCTCCCATAAATTTTATGTCTGTAAGGGAAACACCTACAAATGCATATTCAATAAGGTCAGGTGCAAAAATAACTGTGTCCACGCCTTTTCGGTGCTAATTCTTCACTGTGCATCTTTAGTAAATCCTGACAGTACTATTTTAACACCTAAAGACGGTTTGCTTGGGTCAGGCTATTAGTAAAACTGGCCCATTTTCTAAAAATGTAAAGAAAATAATATGTAAAAAGAATTATTATAAAACAAATAAATAATATATTTAATTATTACTACCAAAGTTAATATTATTGACATTCTTACTGTTTATTTATTACATCATGAAAGAATAATCAAAATTATTTTATTCTGTAAGCATCCATAGTGTAATGTTGTCTTCAGGTTTTACTAATATTACTGTAGTAGTGAGTAGAAAATGGACAACTTCATAGAAAGTAAATATTTTAAACATATGTATCATTTCTATTTTTGCCAACTGTGATCTTATATTCTAAAATCAAATTGATAGTGTTTTAAATGATAGTTACAGATGAGATGAACTTTCCATATTTTAATGCAGAATTGCATTTTGTTTGTAGGTGGCTGGTTTGCTAGGCAAGATGGAACAGTTGCGCAGTTCTCCGCTTCATGCTAATATCGGCTCAGCATTGGACAGGCATCTGGAGGTCATTTACATCACTCAGGCACGCCGCAAGGATGAATTCATCAATGCTAGCAGCAGACAGAGGCAGTCAGCGGCCTTCTTTAGAGAGGACAGAGGTTAGTGAGTCATACGCTGTAACAGAAGCAGGCACATACACATCTTATATAAACTAGTCTGAAGCTATAGTCCTAAGAAACAGGACTTGGTGAAGTCCAACTCACCCTTAGTTGTACTGCTTAGTAACAGAACATTTGCTTAGTTAAAGAATTAGTTCACTTCCAGAACAAAAAATTCCTGATGATTTACTCACCCCCATGTCATCCAAGATGTTCATGTGTTTCTTTCTTCAGTTGAGAAGAAATTTTTAAAGAAAACATTCCAGGTTTTTTCTCCATTTTTTTGTCTTGTTTAAAGCCAAAATATCTAAAAAAATCTTAAATCAAGATGGACTTTCTAGACATTAAAAAATATTGTCTTGTTTTCAGAAAAACAAGTAAAAATTAAGTGAGTTTTTGCTTAGAACAAGAAAAATAATCTGCCAATGGGATAAGAAAAATAATCTTGTTTTATGTTTGAAATAAGATTATTTAGCCTACCCCATTGGCAGATTATTTTGCTTGTTTTGAGCAAAAACTCACTTAATTTTTACTTGTTTTTCTGAAAAATCCTTCTTGATTTAAGAATTTTTAGATATTTTGGCTGGAAACAAGACAAAAAATCTAAGTAAGAAAAGCATTTTTGCAGTGATATAGTGGACTTATTTAGCAAAACGATCAGTCATTTTCAACTAAAAACAACAATTTGTATACTCTTTAACCACAAATGCTCGTTTGCACTAGCTTGTCTTCACGCATTACAGAATCATGTTGGAAAGGTCACACGATGAATGAAGGGTGGAAGTACCGACCCAGTGTTTGCAAAGCCAAACACCCTTTAAAAAAAAGGTCAAATGATTTTTGAAGTTGGAGAAAAAGTTTTAACCTACCTTTTGTAACTGAAGTACACAGACGAAGAACTAACCTTTTACAACCTTTGCATGAAATCACGGACGAGCATTTGTGTTATAAAGTATATGAACTACTTTTTTTTTTTTTTTTTTTTAGAAATTGACATCGTTTTGCTCGATAAGACCCTTATTCCTCAACTGGGATCGTGTAGAGCCCTTTGAAGCTGCATTAAAACTGCAATTTGGACCTTTAACCTGTTGATCCCCATTGAAGTCCACTATGTAGTAGAGATGCACCGATTGACCGGCTAGTGATCGGAATTGGCCAATTTTTCGCATGATCGGCCCGGATCGGTGACTGGCTGGTCAATTTCTCCTCTTGCCAGTTCCTAATTACGTCACAGTCGCATGTAAACATGTCATTGGTGTGAGTGAAAATGACACAAAGATCGCAGTTTGTAACATTTATAAGGCCAAAATACAACGTGAGGGAACAACCACGAAAACGTTCGTAACAACAAATCTAATAAGACACTTCCATCATCAAAACCATCACTCAGCTGAATATGCCCAGTTTGAAAAGGGGAAAGCGGCTAAAGCTAGCGCTCGGAGTCTAAGCCAAAGCTCGCCAAAGTGTCGAAAGTCAACGCTTGTTTAGCTTGGCTGGTCATGTGGTAGATCACGCCACCCACTCTGCATATTTTGCATGTCTCTCTTAGTTAGCACACCTGATTCAGATAACCCGCTCGTTTGAAGTAAGCTCTGTGAATGAACTGTGTTCCGATTGACATGGTCCCTGCCCAGTGTTCATCTCTCCTTACTCCCTGAGCAGGGGAAATCCGTTGACGTTTACTACACTTTCATTCATTCACACTGCGCCACCGCATACAACATTATTTCTAATGTTTTCAAGGCTCAGAGCACTTTATTTTATTAAGTTATTTTATTAAGAGAAGATGCTGTAGTTTATTCATTTCTTTTATTATAAAATAAAATAAAAATACATTGAGGAAAAGATTTTTGTTAGTATAACTATACTATGTTAGTTACAGGAACTAATTTGATACCTTTTTCGAAGGCACAAAGCAATTTATTTTGTTGTTAAAGTTATCTTGTTGTAAGAAGATCCTGTAATGTTTAATAATTTATTTTATTATAAAATAAATTTAATTAAAGAAAATATTTCTGTATATGATTTCATTACAGTACTTAAAAAAATCGGAAACGGCAGGTCACACTTACTGAAAAATCGGAATCGGCCAAGAAAATTGCAATCGGTGCATCTCTACTATATAGAGAGAAATCCTGAAATGTTTTCCTGAAAAACCTTAATTTCTTTTCGACTGAAGAAAGAAAGACATGAACATCTTGGGTGACAAGGGAGTTAGTATATTATCAGGAAATTTTTATTCTGAAAGTGAACTAAAACTTTAACATAGGTGTATCTTGTGTGAATATAATTTGTATTAAAAAATATTTTAAAAAATTCACATTTTACAGAGATACTTCTATTGGCATCTGCAGTGAAGGACCTGTGCAGCAGCACCAGAAAGGCCCGGACCG
Organism: Garra rufa; assembly: GCF_049309525.1. NCBI lineage: Eukaryota > Metazoa > Chordata > Actinopteri > Cypriniformes > Cyprinidae > Garra > Garra rufa. The sequence goes on from NC_133361.1 coordinate 40,446,033, forward strand.
CTCTTTGGTGTGCACTGCAAATGACTTTGCCTAAAACAAACAGTTACCCCGAGGAGAGAGACGAGATGGGTACCTGCTCCCCTTTAGGCCAAGACAGTCCTGAGCAAAGCAGCTTGGAGAGAGCACTGCTTATTACCCTGTGATCACTTTCTGGCAGGTATACATTTTCTGTGTGTGTGTTTCTCGACACAACATCGATCTAACCTGTCCAAAAAGGCACAAGAGGTGATGGGATTGCATAGGAAGAATGAATAAGTTATTTAAGTTATTTCAATATAGTGCTATGTTAGGCTCAGTTGTGGGCAGCAGATGGAATTCTTAGTTCATTAATATTTATCAGTCTTCTGTGAAAACCACCAATCAGATTATAATCAAATTCTCCAAAAGACATGGAATTATGGCAGTAAGATCAGTATTGAGCTGTTTTGTCTAAGGACCCCAGAAGAACTGCCAGTGAAAACGACATTTTGAGAGATGAAATGAGAAGAGGGACCTTTTAACTGGCTGATGGTGATAATGGTACAGAATGTATGGCAAGAGTAAGATATGCGGCTTTGGAGGATAATAGGGTGTTTTTACCCCATTGACCTAGAAATGTAAAAATAGTTACAAAGGGAGCATTTGATTTAGAGGGTTTATTTTTTTTGACAGTTTAATTAGTGTATCTTACATCCTATTCAAAATCCTTAGCTTACTTTAGGTTCAGTGAAACACATTCAGGCAAAACAGTATTTATGATAATCAGGGACGTGTTCCAGTTGTCCTTTTATTCTTTTATTTATTAATGTGCTTGATTCTTTGACATCAGCACTTGGTTTTTAGTGGTCTCACTAGATCAGCAATAATAATTGCAAATCTTTCCTAAATCGGTTTTGTTTATTCTCAATTCTGAATTTAACTCAGTATTTCATCTCTATTTTTCAGTGTGTATATATGTGGTCAATCTGTTTGTGATGTAAAGATATATTGAGTAGCTAAGAATAACATTCATGGACTGAAATGATGTCAACAACATGTTACGGGCTACGGGCTAACATAGTTCATATGACGTGTACTCGTATTGCCTTTGTTTCTTTGCTAATGCTTTTGTTCAAGTTTAACAATTAAACTAACACAACACAAAATCCCAGAACTCACGGAGTGGTGCATAAAACTACTGTTTATTTAATTAAACATTGATTCAAAACACAATGTTAATCAATGCTCTAATTAAAAAGAAAAAAAAAAGATCCCAGTCTGTATAAAATGAAACCACTTGTAAAATCATTCAGTAAAGCTGCAGTGAATTTGACTGTTCACTTACAATAACATATGTTTTGAATTATGAAAGCCATTTGTAAACAAGTTCCTTACTCTCATTCAGTTCTGAAAATCCTAAACATTTAGCCAGCAAATATCAGTTTTCCTTAAATTCCCACTGATGTCAAGCAGTTGAGGTTTAACAGTATAAACAATACTGAAGAGCGTAGCTTGCTAGATGATTTCCATTATAAAAACCTTTGCACCTAAATATGGCAACAATTTGACGACATTTAAGTTGCGTTGATGTAAAGAAAACTATCAGAGGTAAGCAAAACAGTTTTTTTTGGATAAATGAGAACTGTTTCACCGGTCATCAGTGTTTAAGATTCAAAGCTCTTATTGCATAAATAGAAAATTCATTGAGATATTACAACATCTGCAGCAATTGGCAGTGACACCCAGAGTTTACAAGCAAAGTATCCACTTTTTTCTTCAATGCAGAAGACTATGGGCGGTTCATTATCCGCTGTAGGGAAACAATGAGAAAAATAACAACGTGCAGTAAACAGTAAAACTCTTTGCACTACAAACCAGTGTGTTCATAATTAAGATAATACATTAAAATAATATGGAAAAACACACCAACTTGAAATATCAAACAGCAAAACAAGCCGTTTTGTACAGCTAAAAATAGCTGGACGTGGATGAGACCAGAAAGCAGAACTATAAAAGGTATAAATGGCTGTGTCCGCTCTTACAGGAAGAAAAAGCTGGATAGCTTTTAATTTTCCCTTTAAATCAAACTAAATCTGTCTTATAACATCAAATTTAAAAAACTGCATCTTGTGGCTGTGGTAGAAAAATGAAACATTAAACCAAGACAGAACTATATTCTCAAGTTTCAAGTTATATTAGTCAAGAGTGAACACGTGTTCATTTACACAACTCAATTTATTGTACCAATTTCAGGATTTTTGAGTACAAAATGTTATTTATTGTGGCTTTGATAAAAGAATGCCTCAGTCACCTGATCTTACAAGCTAACAGACACTAACAATATTGGTTTTCCTACAGTGCAACCCATTGTAGTATATGAGAAGGCAGTCTACAAGGTATTGGCACAATATGTAGCAGCTTCAAATGAACAGTCGTCAATTGATATATATGTGCACACACACACATACCCTTCTCACTTTAGGTTTATCACTATCCTACAATAAAAATAAACTACAACTGAGACAGAAACATCCACCAAGAGCAAAAAAACTACGTATGTCGTCTCCGCCTCCTGTCCCATTGATTAGCAGTTTGTCTGTCTTTGGGTTGTCTCTGAGCCCTCTCCATATATTGCTACATGATGAGAAGCCTTCCATTGGTTTCTGAAATTGCTTGAGTTGAATAAATATAGTTATATTTTTATCTTGAGCTGTGTGTTAAAAAATCACTGGAGTGCTACTGAGGAGCAACCTATGGAAAACATAAAAACACAGATTCACAGGTTATCTGAGAGTCCCTCAAGGCAATAAGATGGGGATTTATGCTGTTTTTAGAAACAAACATGTTGGTTATCCGCTGGTTAATGTTAAAGAGTGTAGTGAATTTCATAGAAACATGTCCAGGTCATTTTTCAACCTATATATATATATATACACACACTGTAAAAAGTTTTCACAAGTTTCAAATTAAAATTTTAAAGCAGCTGCTGAACTTAGGTTAAGTTGAATCTGGTGAAAACTTTTTACAGTGTAGTTATTCTTTTTATAAAAATGAAAATTAAGCATATTTTAGGATTATGAAGATATTTTGCATAGCCACATCACTTTCATTACAGTTATACTTTACAATTTAAATATTTAACACAGTAATGACAATTCGGGGAAATGGTCTTTAATCAAAATATTAATTATGATTTTTGGGTTGAAATGCAACCTGAACAGGTTGTGACATATTTTGTGAGATTTCCTCTTAGATATGTAGCACAATAGTCAGCACCTGTAATAAATGAATGGGCCATGATACAATTCTCACTCAGTTTGCTGGTTTGCGATTTCTTTTGTACAAGCCAAAAAACAGCTAAATTGATCCAACATTATCATTCATTAAGCAGTATATCGGACCTAAAATAGGATGCGGATGCATACATTGTTAGTTGTGGTAATGTTTGCTGAGGTCTCATTGTATTTTTTTTTCTCTTCTAGGTAAATGACCTTGGTATTGTATAGTCTGCAAAAGTTTTCTTGCTCTGTATTTTCTCTTTATCTCTTGCGCTCTCCCTTCTGTGTGCGTTTCTTTTCTTTGTCTTTGCGCTCCTGCTTGGCCACTTTGTCTTTCTCGCGTTGCATCTTGTCCTGCTCTTTCTTCTTATGTGCGTCATCTCGGGCCTGGTCACGCTGCTGTTTGCGGCGGTTCAAAACATCCTCGACATTGGTGTTTTTGAACAGGGCTGGGGCTGCCAGTGAAGGGAACAGTTCACGTAGATACAGATATTTAGTCTAATCAATGCAGATCATACTAAATGTTCTAAAAGCTTGGAGGTGAAAACTTTTTGAATTTTGAGATCAGGGTAAATTGAACTTATTTTGTCTTCTGAGAAACATTCAAGTATCTTCTGTAGCTTCAGAAGGGCAGTACTAAATGGGGAAAAAAGAAGATAAATGTACACAGTTTATTTGGTTCAAAAGTTTTCACCTCCAGGCTCTTAAGGCATTGTTTCCTTCTGGAGCATCAGTGAGCATTTGAACCTTCTGTAATAGTTGCATATGAGTCCCCCAGTTGTCCTCAGTGTGAAAAATGGATCTCAAAATCATTCAGTCATTGTTGGAAAGCGTTCAAATATCTAAAAATGCTGAATAAACAAAGAATTTGTGGGACCTAAAGGATTTTTCTGAAGAACAGCAGGCAGTTTAACTGTTCAGGACAAACAAGGGACTCATGAACAACTATCACTAAACAAAACAAAACAAAAAAAAAACAGCTGTGAATCATTCGGATCACAACAGAGTATTAAGAATCAAGCATATGTAAAAATTTATATACAGTCACTTCAGAAAAAGTTTTCTCTCTATATATATACAACTTCTCCTAAAGTAATTGTGCTTATTACATAGTAGAGTGATGCTGTAAAAAGGATACACTTCTCACTGGGTATCCCTGCTGTGGCTTGTTCTTCCTCCTCTTCTTCAGTACAAATGTTAAAGAAATTGCTTCACACTGTTCTCAACAAAGTGTCAAAGAAATAGGTACAGAATACAACATTACAATATATACATTAAAAGGATATTCCTCCCCATCTGTGACAGTAGCATACTGGGCCAGTAAAGCCTCTTTCCTCTTCTTGGCCTCCTCCGACACCTCCTTCTGTTTGACCACAATCTGTGCCTGCTTCTCTATCAAACTGGCAATGGCCTGAACCTCATCTGAAAACAGAAAAAAACAAAGATGATTTTCCAAAAACAGTGGCTGAAAAAAACAACAACATCACTATTATGTTGTACTTTTAAATAATATAGAGGATATTATGAAAAAACTGAGAACAATAAAACACCTTTAGGTTATACAGAAGTTATGAAGTTATACTAAAATGTTATACACACAAAAAAGTGAGGAAAATAATACGTACAGCATGGTTCAAAGGTTTGGAGTCAGTCTAATTTTATGTTTTTTTTTTTTTAAAAGAACCTCCCCTTGCTTATCGAGGCTGCATTTGTTTGATCAAAAAAAAACAAAAAAACAGTACAAACAGTAAAATTGTGAATTTTTACAATATTAATTTTAATATTTATTCCAATTTATTTCATTATATTTAATGTGTAATTTATTCCTGTGATGCAATCCTGAATTTTCAGCATCATTACTCCAGTCTTCAGTGTCACATGATCACGCAGAAATCATTTTAATATACTGATTTGGTGTTAAAGAACATTTCTTATTATCAACATTGAAAACAGTTGTGCTGCTTCGTATTTTTGGAGAAACTGTGATAGCTTTTTATTATTTTTTGATTAATAGTCCAATAGCTCAAAAGTTCATTTGAAACTTATTTATTCAGACACCTTCAACATCTCACATTATCACAGTTTATTCACTATAGTTTAGAAAATCGTAATAAAACCTGTCCAGAACTCAGAGGTAAACTGTTTCAAGAACAATATCATCTTCATAATGTCAGATAACTTTGATAGAAAGGTATGTAATTAATTACAATCAACCAAACATTGAGATAACTTACACAACTATCAATACTTTGTTGACCAATTACCAAGCAATGAGGTGTAAAAAAAACAAAAAACAAAAACACTTAAGCAAAATAGGTCAGGTCGACGTGTCTGAATCATTTTCGGTTATTAATTTTACTGGACGTCCACTGTATGAATAATTTTTGGCTATAATATTTCACAGTTTAGTTTATTTTGCTATCCTCACTTACAAAAATGAAATATAGTAAACACACTAGTAAAAAAACAAAAAATATATCTGGTGTCTGATTCATTTTTGGTTTGACTGTAAATATCCTTACTTAGTGTAATCCAAAAATTTCTTCTAAACAAAAAAAATCTCATGCCAAACATTTGAACTGTTGTGCATAGCGCATACATTTTTAGAACATGTAAATGATAAACATGTTGTGCAACTAAGTATTTTTTGTCATTGAGTCATAGAAAATATTACATAAAGACACAAATGTACCACACTTACAGTCTTAGACTGGTAAATGGGGTCACTGTGATTCACCTTTTCTAATTTCAGCTCTCCACTTACCATCTGCCTGAGTACCCTTCACTTTAGATCTGCTGCCGCACTCGCTCCACTGTTTTAAGATCTGCTGGCAAACCTCCTCAAGTGTGTCTTCTTCCTACAAGAATAAAGTGATCTCTGTTTACCAACACAAGTCTAAAATGGTAATGCCAACGACTGTTTTTGGATGTTTACAATGATTTCACACTAATAACACAAATCTCCCTCTGCACGCCGCTTACGTAAACCTACATTCAAATAGTTTACAACATTAATTACATATTTGAAAATAAGTTTGTCGTGTTCGATTATTTTTGAGTAAATAATAATAGTAATACAGAACATAATACCAGGTAAAGGCAACAGGCGTTTGATCAAGTTTCACACTTTAACTACTCAAATGAAAGGCCATTAAAGGAATTGAGTTTATAATATTTAAATGTATTTCGGGTTAATGATGAGTTTGTCAAAACAGTGGTTAAATTTGACAGTGTTTATAAGAGCGGAGCCACTCGTGTAGATATCTTGACAGCTGAGTTGAGCGTGCGAGTGTCATGCACGAACGTGCGCGTGCACTGACCAAAAAAGCGGAGAGAATGCCCTGAAGGGCATCCTTTTGCTCTTCATCACTGTCCTCTTCCTGAAGCACTCCGAGGATATAAGCTCCGTAAACTTCTCTGTCTACTTCGAGGGAGTCCAACCGCTCGTTCAGCCAGTTTTCAAACTCCCCGGCGATTTGGTTGGGCGCCGCCATCTTGCCTGGCTAGGGTCCTGATAGCGAGGCGGGATGTCCGCACAGAATGCCAGACACAAATGCGCTAGGCTCGACTAAACACCCATACAGGTATGCGTCCTTTTCATTACGATAGAATTTGCGAACTTAGTTATTTCATTCTTTACATTTAATATTTGCTTTTTTACACAGGTAGATTAAAATTAGCTTGGTCTGCATAGAAATGAGTGCCTTGTAGTACGTGTGAAAATCGTATTTAAATACTCATAACTTAAGCGCATCATGTTTTAAACATACTTTGTTTTTATAATGCACAAGTCCAGTGCAGCAACATGATATTAAAACAGTTGAATTTTAAACCAAAGCTCACCACTAGAGGGCAGTAGCTGCCAATGTACTACTCAAGGCCGAAATCACAGGTGCTTGTCCGGAGCCAGGTAAAAAACGGTGGGATGCTGAAGTATTGAAAAAGCTTATGCAGGTACTGTGTTTTTTGTGGTATTGAAGCAATATACAAACACGTTTGCATCTGTTGTGGGCATTTATATATTTCATACTTAATGTCTTTTTTTTTTTTTTACTTAGGAAACATAATACTGTTTAAAACAGTGGTCTGTAAAATGAATAGACATCGTATTAATACGCTGAGGCCTACAAAAATATTGTATAGGATGATTGTGTTTATGTTCAGTGAACTGCGTATGCACGTATGTCTGTATAAAAGCGTGTTCATAAGCTTGTATCATATTTGATTCATACATTTCTCAGGTATTTCAAATATCCATATGATCAACATTTTGCTGAAACAACTGTTGCACACAGTCTACTACTTGCTGACTGATAGTTTATACTTTTATAATACCTTTTAGCGTAATTCTAAAAATGTCCACCCTCAGGTCATGATACACCTTTTTGTGAAATCCTTAAACATAGGATAACTTAATTCTGAATAATCATGTTAAAATGTGTGTATCAAATATGATAAAACACGTTTTTGAGGAATGTTTATTTGCGTATCTCTCAGTTTTTTTTCCTGAACGCGGAAGTCTCGTCCACCTCATAACGGAAAGATATTTTACATTTCCGGTCTATGGTGTTTCTAGTTAAATTAACACACAGCTTAACCCTACGCACATTTTTATAGTTAGTTATATTTCAAAAGTTACATTTGAATTAATTCAGTCTATATTTTTACCCTGTTTTAACACCGATTTCTATGAAGACTGGAACAAGAGAGCACCCAAACGGAGGTTAGAATCCATCATGGACGCACTCATCAGTTACTCAGGAAAAAGGTGTGCATTGCATTATATTATATTATATTATATCATATTATTATCCAAAAATTAAAACTACAGAGTTTTGTTATGTATTGAAACATTTAAATATTTATCTTTCTAAGACGTATTATTGGGAGGTATATAAATCCTATATAAATATCAGTTGTCACTCTGTAAATAGTCTTTATACTGTAATAAAATATCACTGATTTACAGTTTTTGGCCACATATATAATAACTGCACCCAATTACTGTACTTTCTTAAGTGTTTTTTTCTTTTTCGAATGTAAGCTCCATTTTTTTTTTGCTAGTGTTTTCAAGATGTGTCATCAATTGGCGGTAATTGAACGTAAACAGTGCCACTGAACCAAAAACGAAACTTGCATATTTAGCTGATTATTGCTGCTGAAAATGTTAAATTACTGTCATGTTTTGGGCTGCACTAATCGATTGGACCGGGAAAAACATTAGGAGTACTATATAGACTGCCAAAAGTTATAACAAATCAAGGAGAAGTGTGCAAAAACTGTCTTTGTGGTTGGCCAAACTGAACCAGGATTTCCAGAGCAAGAATCTTGACAACATTCATGTTTGTTCTTATCATTTCCGGTCAGGTAGGTGACATATTAGGCTAATATCTTAATTAATACTGCTTGTACATATCTTTGCACCTATTAACTTTAGTTTGTCAAAATATTGCGCCCTTTCCTGCTTACTAAGTCCTTCTCTATACGATTTAGCAGCTTTTTTTCTGTAGTTTTAGACAACATAAATTAGCAGAACAATGTATTCAGTAGTACGTTAAGCGTTCAATCCATGCTGTTGTTTACATCCGGGTATCGCCAATATTGCAGCACATTCTGGTAACTGACCAAACCGTGATGTAAGAGCAAACCTTCTATATCATACTATATGAGCTATAAAAGCTGGATGTGTGATACCAGACGTAACACTTAGATTTTGTGTGAAAGTTCAATAAATATTTCATTTAAAAAAGCTTTATTGTTTTGTATGTCAGGCTTTACAGAGTTAAATCCAGGAGACTGTATCTGAAGTGTCCACTGGTGTTTAAAAGTCCCTTGTTTATCAATATTTGTTCTGTATTGTAACCAGTGAGAGAATAAAATGCAAAAAATACGTCAGGCTTTAACATTAATACTGTAAGGCATCTAGTGAATCTGTTTGGATTTTAGACTAAGAAATGTGCTCATGTGTTTTCTTTTAATAGAATTGAGAGACTCTTGAGGCTCTTTGAGCATATCAGATTTTATATGACTGATACAGAAAAAAAGGGGAGAGTGGAAAGATAAAATGTAAAGCTGGAAAAAGGGACTGCTTGATAAGGCCATTCCCAGGCATAAGGGTCCAGGGTCGTTGGTCATGATGTTGCTTGTTGCTGTGGGCCACTATTTTAAGCACTATTTTTATCAAGGGGACGCAGATTGATACAAAGCGACAAGAGCCAGGGGCTGTGGCAGAGCGTGCGGGTGGGCATCTACATGCTCAGGTCCAAAGGCAAACACTCGTGCTCTCTCTGTCTCTCTTTCAAAGATCTCTATCTCCCACCACCCATCACTGAAGCCCCTCCGGGACCAATACTGTGTCCTCTCTGTCAGTATCCCGGCTATACACATCTGCATGTGACACAAACCTCCGGCCCGCTTCGTGATCAGTGTGTGTGGTCGTGACTGTTTTCAGGTTGTCCTTAAAAAGTATTCAAATGTATTACAGTCATGTTTTTGAATTTAAGCTTATAAAAGATTAAATTTGTTAAAGTTTGTAAAAATGTTAAATTGGGAATGAAAAGACAGGAAGTGCTTCTTATAAATGATTATGTTTAGATATTACTTTCATAAATTCTTACTAGATCTTTAATGTATTTTAGTTGTTCCATCAATTTTTTTAAACTTATTTTAAATATTAGTTAAATTTAAAGTGCAAATAAATTAAAATAAAAACGTCCTTCCTGTAGCTCAAACTGTAGAGAGTAGTGTTAGCAACGCCAATGTCATCGGTTTGATTCCCTGGGAAGCAAAAACTGATCAAAATTGTGCGAATTTACATTTACAGTTATTTTTTTTAGCCCTAATCACCATTTATATACACTACCAGTCAAAAGTTTTTCAACTGTAAGATTTTTAATGTTTTATGAAGGTTCTTTTGCTTACTAAGCCTTCATTTATTTGATCCAAAGTACAGCAAAAACTTAAAATATAAAAATATTTAAAGAAAATTTTGTAGGATTTCTGCAAAATAAAATGCACAAACCAGATGCAATGATAACCAACAAATAGAGAAGCGATGGCTCTTCACAGCAAATCAGAATATTGGAATGCTTTCTGAAGGATCTGGAGTAATGAAGCAAAAAAAAAAAAAAAAATCAGCTTTGAAATCACAGGAATAAATGACATTTTAAAATATATTAAAATAAAAAACAGTTATTTTAAATAGTGGAAATATTTCAAATATGTTTTATCTTTTTGCTGTACTTAGGATCAAATGAATGCAGGCTTCGTGAGCAGAAGAGACTTCTTTAAAAAACATTAAAAACTTACTGTTTAAAAATGTTTGACTGGTAGTGTAGTTAAACTGGTTTATGTTAATGATGTTTAAAAGAAGCCCCACTTTTCTCAGTTAATAACATTTTTGATTATTATTATAGAGTAAAAATGATGAAAATTTGTTTTAATAGTATTCAATTAGGCGTTTAAAAATATTTCCATTAGAACATCCTAAAAAAGCCTTAATTCATTATTCATTATTAGCCTTTCATTATTTTAAACACGCAGGAGGTACTATATTTCATTGTAGTTGTTTATTTGTGCATGTGAGCTCTGTTTTCCACCACCAACAGAAGCATCTTAATACTTAACAGAGTGTTTTCAGATTCATTCTTTTTTATTTGTATTTGCATGTGCATGTGTGCGTTTACTTGTGTCTGTGTGTTAGCTGTGGAAGTTCTGGCTATATAAAGGAAAGAGAGCAGTACAATAGAGATGCAGAAGGTCACATATGTAGCCATTTTCTGACATATGGAGTGGACGGCAGAGCAGAGGTTATCACTTTTCTTCCTCTGTCTTTCTCGGTGTGACAGCTCTGGCCTACACTACCTCTGTCCGCTTCAGACGCATGTGTCTTATCTTCAGTTTCACTCCATTCTCCAGGGCTGTCTTCCCTCAGCAAGGCAAGCGGCTCCCATTGTTTGGCCATCTTGTCTTATCTCTGCGCCGACCCCTCCTTTGGCTGTTTTCAGTTGTGTTTTGCTCGTCAGTTGGTCTCGGCAAAACGGCAAACTGAGACACTGACAGCAAGAGGAGCCTGTCTAATGGAACCTCACTCTGAGGGAGAAAATAGCAAACAAACAATAGAGAAAGGCGAGAGGACGGATTGTGTAATTCAGGAAGAGAGGATGTGGAGTGAATTTGCATACTACGTGTCCTAAATAGCATCAGATATTAGAATTAGTGCGTCCCCAATTATAGTACAGTTTCTGGTGGGTTTTTGCAGTTGGCATTTATTCATGCTTTTTCAGCTAATGAAGACTTGTTCAACAGAAGAGAAGGTTTCTGTGAATTCACTTTTGGCTTTGTTAGTTGTGAATCTCATCAAGTTAGTGATTTTAAGCATTTTATATTTATTCCAAATTAATAAATTAAGGCAGTAACAATTTAAACAATATTTTTTTAATTTGTGAACTTTCTTTTTACTAGTTAACTTTTAACTATTTAAAATAAAATTCAGATCATCAGTCATTAAAGCTCGATAAATATACACAGACACTGAGATTTTCTCATTGATTTCCATATTGTCAAAACTGAAATTTATTGGCTTTTTCATGATAACTGAGGTCTAGGGTGCTATGTAACTACCATATGAGTTTCAAAACAGTCAATCCACAGTAAAATGCACACAGCCTGCATAAAGTAGCTGTGCCTTTTCATGAGCCGCTGTGACTTCCGTAAAAATGTACGTCCGATCTACTCAGTCACCGCCTTCAGTCGCCACCCCGAGCACCAACCATCGTCCCACCCTTCTTTTACAAAACCCCCAGACAACATCACGCCCATTTCATTGCTGAGAAACAACCACATGGAAAGAAATGGAGAAAACGCTGTTCAGTCTATAGATGTGGAAACTACATCATTGCACAGGCTTCTGAACAGCATTAATATAAGAGACCAAAGGCACGTCAACTTTTAGCCTCTTTCACACAGCGATTCCAGAAAATACACGGATAATGTGTCCCATGATTTGTTCTGGAATTGTTTGAATTGGTACATTCACACAGTGATTTTCCGGAATCTGTGCGTGCTTTACACATAACCTTTAAAGATCCTGTAAAGACGTGACATTTGGATGTGACGTGTACGTTTCACTAAACTTAAACTAAACTGGCGAACAATCTGCTCCCTGATCGCTGCTTCATTCCACTTTGCACGTATTTTTTCATCGTGAAGAGTCACACGATAACGTGCATCATCACTACAACACTGCCTTTATGGCATTTGGTTCTGGCTTTTGTTCACACAGGAATAAAGTGCCAGAATCAGCGCGCATTGTGAAAGGGGCTTTACTAAAGCAACAGTTATGTAGCTTAATGCATTCTGTGTTTGAAAAAAAAAAAAAGATCCTGTTGAGTATCAGCAAGCCACAGCAGACTACAGCTAGTTACCGGTGGTTGGCCTGGCCGTGCGTCGTTTAGAAAACAACAGGCCAATCAGAAGAGAGGCTCATGAATATTAATTAGACGGGCCAAAATCGACCTGTTCTTGACAGAGCTCTTAAGAAAGGAGTTGTAAAAATATATTAAGAAGGATTTTGGCACTTATACCACAAATATATATTCTTAAGGACATCAACAACTAAAATGTGACCCTGGACCACAAAACCAGTCTTAAGTCGCTGGGGTATATTTGTAGCAATAGCCAAAAATACAATGTATGGGTCAAAATTATTGATTTTTCTTTTATGCCAAAAATCATTAGGAAATTAAGTAAAGATCATGTTCCATGAAGATTTTTTGTAAAATTCCTACTGTAAACATATCAAAATGTAATTTTTGATTAGTAATATGCATTGTTAAGAACTTAATTTGGACAACTTTAAAGGTGATTTTCTCAGTATTTTGATTTATTTGCACCCTCAGATTCCAGATTTTCAAATAGATGTATCTCGGCCAAATATTGTCCTATCCTAACAAACCAAACATTGATAGAAAGCTTATTTACTGAGCTTTCATATGATGTATACATCTCAGTTTTGTAAAATTTAACCTTATGACTGGTTTTGTGGTCCAGGGTCACAAATAAGCCTCCAGAAATGTGTACAATATGTGACCTTTAAATTTCGACAAGCTCGTTTTTAAATCTAAGTGTGTGAGTTTTTTTACTTATTTTTTTTTTATTAGTCTTCCAATTAACGCCACTATATTGTTCAGATTGATTCGCGAATGTGGAATGCGCCTAAAAACGAGGCAGGATTTATTGCATTAACCAATCACAGCCGAACATAACCAGTCATATCCAATCACATCGCAATGGAGGCATTGCCTCCTCTCACGTGACTTTCCCCCATTCATTCTCAATTACCCCCACCAAACTCACTGCACGCTTTAGGGGTCTGTTAAAACTTAATGGGCTCAGGGGGAGGCGAGAGACACGCGGACCCCCACTGTTACTTTACTTGCTGCTGTTGGACAGTGTTTCTTTACAAAAACAAGTGATTTATATACTTTTTAATGTTATATTTTGTAATATTTGCGTTTTTATTTTTATAGTATGGGTTAGGTGTGTCCCTTACCTCCTCCAATAAAAAAAAATGTATCATTATATATGAAATATAATATAATATATATAATATAATTTATATAAATATAAATTTGTTGTTCACATGCAGTCCTTAGCCTTTGACTTGCTCACTAGGGGTTTAAAGATTTTGAAGCATGTTTCCTGAAAAGCTGCTCACTAGGGCCTAAAGACACCGAGATATACAACTTTTCCATCACCAGCAGAAAGTGTGTAGTTTAAATATTCAAATTGAGAGTCAGCGTCTATGCTGAAAGCAAACGTCGCGACGAAACTAGAATGTCCCTGTTATAATTAACAAAGCTGTCAGCCACGTTGCATACTTACGGTGTAGACAGCTCTGTTGATTATAATTGGAGCACTTTAGTTTTGTCGTGCCACATGGTAGAATACGAGTAGCAAAAAGGGTTGGACGGAAGAAGAAAGAGAAAAAGAGAGGAGGCAGGAAGTAATGAGGACCTAATTAGCTTAGATTATAGAAACGGCGATGACAGAAGTGCCTGTGAGAGACACAGACACGAGCGCACACACATAATCGCGTACAGAGATGATGGCTGGGGTCAAGTGGCTGGGAGGATTAGTTCGAGTGTGTGGCAGGCAAATCTCAACTGGCCCTCAGAGGCGAAAAAGTTCACCGCAACTCTGGCTCACTGTGATCGTGGCACCGTGTCATTAATCCGGATGCGCTGGTGCGTGTAAATACACACTTGTCCTTCCCTGTAGGCGTGTGCTTGCACCTCCCTCCATCCACCTATCCAGCCCTTCTGAAATGTTTAATGGAATTACGGCAATGAAAATGTAAGACGAATAAGGGACTAGAGAGAAAAGGGAAAAAAAGGGTAATGAATCTGATGAATATTCAGGTGGCTGCACAGGCTGCTTCTGGTCCGGCGAGAGCTGTCTGTCAGCTCTGATCCGTCTCCTCTCTTTCTCCACAGCAGCAACACAGAAACACAAAGGCTGCTTGACAGGTCTTTTTTCTAATAAATGCTCAGTTGTATAAGCATGTGAATTTCTATGAGGGTGGACCAGGGAAATTAATAAGATAACATAATTAAGATAATTATTCAGTCATAGAAAATTATATTGAATATAGTTCTAATTATACTTCAATGTCAGGATTACTTGTATAGTGCTTTTCATACGTATTGTTTAAAACAGCTTTAATTTGTTTTTAGTATTGAAAGTATTCTTGTAGCTTTATAACTTTACGGTTGAACCACTGATGTCACATGGACTATTTTAACAATGTCCTTGCTACCTTTATGGGCCTTGAACGTGGTAGTTGTGTTGCTGTCTATGCAGGTTCCAAAAGCTCTCGAATTTCATCAAAATATTTTAATTTGTCTTCTGAAGATGAACGAAGGTCTTACAGGTTTGGAACGACACGAGGGTGAACAATTAATGACAGAATTTGTATTTTTAGGTGAACTATCCCTTTAACTCGGTGGTCCTCAACCTTAGTCACAACAACATTCAAAGGTCACATTCATTATAAAAATAGCCATGCTGATTTAAGATGAAAATAGGAATTCACCCTGTCTATTTTAAAGATGTTATAGCTTTTTTGAACAATGCAGTTCTTTCTTTTCTCTTCAATTTTTTCTTTCTTTTACCCCATAATGTTCCATCAAATGTCATACCTGGACCTTCTGGTGAAATTGTCAAACTTCTCTAGTCATTTCGTCCTCTTAAACCCTGCCTCTGGAAGCCCATGAAGATGTATTTTGTAGGACTGGGTTTTGACAGAAATTTTGCAATTCATTTCTGATTCACAAGCTTTTTTAGCTGTGTTTTTAATTATTTTCCGTTTTGAGGTGATTCAATTCAATATCGATTATATTGGATATATCAGGTACAGTAGATGCCAAATTTCTCAAAGAAAAAAAAAATCTCTCAACTAATGCTGTAATCTACATTACTATAATATTTAAGGTTACAATTAACAGATTTGTATACAAATGCTTAAATTACACTCAAGTTTTAATAACAATTAAGTTAAAATTACATAAAACATATTACAAATACATAATTGCAGTTGCAATCAAAATTATTCAACCCCCTTGACCTGTAAGACATTTTGCTGCAGAGAACAAAATTTTGTCAAAACAATTCAACAAAGGCATCAGTAAACTTTTAGAGAAAGTTTATTAATATGCATCTGATGAATAATGAAAAACAAATCGGGTTGGGTCTAAACGTTCATGTTTAAAATTATTCAACCCCTAAAAGTCAAATTTGGTGCAGAATCTTTTATTCTTTAAAACCACCAATAAACACTGCTTGTAAGTGCTTAGAAGCTTCTGTCACATCTCTACTGCAATCTTGGCCCATTCCTCGCCTGTAAAAGCTTTAAGATTACTGATAATCTTTGGTTTTAACTTTGCTACTGCTTTCTTTAAATTAAATCAAATATTTTCAATGAGAATTAAATCTGGAGACTGAACAGGCCACTCAAGAACATTCTATAACTGATCCCTGAACCAAGCATAAGTAGATTTGGATGTACACTTTGGGATGTTAACCTGCAGAAGAGTCCATTGATAATTGATAATAAGTGACTATAGTAGTAATGTTGAATAGGGGTTTAATAATTATGACATAGCTGTGTTATTAAAAAATCCTAGAACTCAAAAATGTTAAAATATTATCAGTTTGTTTCATATCAAATGTAACAAAACAAAAAGCTTACCAATATTTATTTAATGGGAGGTGCACTACAATGTTCCGTTCATTAACTGAAAACAGGCTAGACTAATCGCTTCTTGGGATTTAAGAATCAATATTGTTTTGTAAAAATTAGAATCGATTAAGCCCTAGTGTTTTATTTTTGCCTTTCCTAGTTATTAGTTTTTGCTTTTAGTTAAAAACGTATTTATTTAGTCTGGATTTTTAGTTTTTGTTATTGATGACACTAGGGCTGATGGTTCCACAAAAGGCCTACAGGTTGTTAGAAATGTGTGAACCATCTCTTTCTGGGTCAGTAAACTCTTCCGCCCTCTTTTGAGCTGAGTGCTCAAACTTTTCATAGCCTTTGCTCCAGCCGGCTGTCGCTGTGCCAGCTCTTATGGTTTCTGTAGAGACGGGGTGTAGATGGTGTCAGCTCTGAAGCAGGGGGGAAGGTGATGATGCCGGTCACTTAGCAAGAGGGAACATGTCCAGACGGCGATGAGTCCGAGGGCAAATATTTAGCCCAGCCACTTCAGGAGGGGATCCAGGAAGGTAGGGAAGCAGCAGCGTCTTTGCCAAGCCCAGAGACGTGACTTCAACCTGGGACGGAGACCCCAGCTACCCTGCCCCCTCCTCATTGAATCTTCTACCCTCGTATTCAGGGTCACGGATCTCATCTCTGGACTAATATCTCAAGCAGTCCACAGATGGGGAATTAAATTGGAGAGCTGGCTCGGTATCAGCCGAAGGATGAATGGATGGACGGATGGATGGAACGCAGGGTGGCAGAGGGAGGGAAGGTTAGAGAGAGGGAAAAGAGGAGATAGATAAGAGGGGCCTTTGCTGGTGATAGATGAGGAAAGCAGACAGGAACAGTGGAGGAGAAAGTGTTGGCAGAAGCAGCAGGAGGAAAGCGAAAAGAAGCACGCTTCTTTTTCACCTCTTTTACACCTGACTGCTGGAAGCTTATGCTGTATCTGTTCATGAGAACATGTAGATCTCACACTTACACATGCGCTTCCTGTCGCCCGTATTGGATAACAACAGCACTGTGGCTGAACATGATGTGTCGAGCAGACAACAAAGCAAAGAGCCAATTAGTTGCACATTGATAAAAACGGCAGAGAAAAGCACTGACGTGTGGAGGTCTCTTGCTGTTGACATATTGAGAAATGACAAAAGGTTGCAGTTGAGATAGACCTTAGTCAGGGTAGCACCATACTTTATTAATTTTGATGGTAATGAAATCAAGGCTGTGAGGAATAGAGATACAGTGTGTTCAATAGATTGTTCTGCTTCTCCAAAAAACTTTCAGTATACAAGTTCTGCAAGTGAGTTTTGAAAATGACCCGTGATCTAGGGAATAATAGTGTAAAGACTTTAAAGGGATAATTCACAAAAAAAGAAAATTCTGTCATTAGTTACTAATCCTCATGTCCTTTATCTTCAGAACACAAATTAAGATATTGTTGATCAAATCTGAGAGCTTTCTGACCCTGCGTAGACAGCAACGCAACTACCATGTTCAAGGCCCAGAAAGGTACCAAGTAAATTGACAAACTACTTCATGTGACATCAGTGGTTCAACCGTAATTTTATGAAGCTCTGAGAATACTTTTTGTGTGCAAAAAAACAAACAAAAAAAAAACCCTGAAAAATATTTTACTGATGTCCTTACTACCTTTGTGGGCCTTGTACGTGGTAGGACCCTTGCTGTCTGGAGGGTCAGAAAGCTCTCGGATTTCATCAAAAATATCTCAATTTGTGTTCCGAAGATGAACAAAGGTCTTACGGGTTTGGAACAACATGAGGGTGAGGAATTAATATTTTCATTTTTTAGGTTTTCTATAAGTTAGTGTTCTCCAAAACAAGCAAAATTCGCATTTAGAAGATATAAGCATTCAAAACTTGCACTCTCTAACTTCCATCAATATGGATCAACGATTTTGATGACATCACCCTGCACTTCAACTTCTCATCAAACTTTCTGTCCAATCAAATGCTCTCTAGAATCTGAAGCGTCCCGCCCCCTACACTATAAATGGACGTAGAAGCTGTGGCTGAAATTGGTCACTCTATGTTGAATGGCATGTAGTGCTCTATTAGGGATAGGGAACGATTCAGACAGTGTAAATATGTTTTCCGTTGGAGCAAATCAAGTCTGGCTTTACGCTGTATCACGGAAACTGCAGCAGCACAGTCTGCTCTGGTCCAGAGATACAATAGCACAAAGCGGATCATATGCGCAGATCATGTGGTTTGAAGTCATCTAATTCAATGTCTCTGGGCCACAAATAGGTGCATTGACACAAAAATTAAAACATCAACAAAAACACTGACCGAGTTTACCCCTCCATTTTTACAAACACAACACCGGGAGGCACAGCCGTTTAGAGGTCATTTCCAATTAATAATGTCACTGAATTTTCCAGTATTTTGAAACTGATGTACGAATGTTGCTTTACCGGCAAAAAGACGGAACGTTGTTGCCTGTGTGAACAGTGCATTTTTGTATTTACCGGTAAAGTCGTTCCAGTAATTTTAGGGCAATTTACTGGTATTACTGTGTGAAAGGGGCTATAGTCATTGTTTTTGCAATTTCATTTAGTGCCACTAGTGGTGCAGAAATACACAGTCTGAGACCAGTTCATTCATTTCTAAACTAGTCTGGTCCCACTGAGCTGTTGTTCTGTCCTTAGAAATGGTTGACATTTGAAAATAGAACATTTTAAAAATAATTATTCACCTTTGGTTTTTTCATTTTTTTTTAATAATGAAATGTTATTAGAGAGTTATAGCAGGTGTAATATGTTTATTGTTAGCGTGTGAGAGACAGGGCCATGATCACAAACTCTCCTTCTCTTTTCTCGATCTCTCTGTAGGTCCTCATCTCTCAGGCCCCCTTTCACACAGATACCCGTGCTGCACTGCCAGCTGTTTGCATTCGGTGCCTCAAATATTTGCTCAGCCTGTTGTCTTTGTCTGTTCCAAACACTCCAGCTGCACATTGCACATTGCTGTCTCTCTTCCATTTCACATGTATTCTGTCTATCTGTCTCCAATTTCTCATTTTTCACATGCATTCTTTCTCTCATATTCTGATCTCAATAATAGTGAGAGTTTTGATTGTTTACAGAAACCGTAGATTTGGGTGCCATTCAATGGCATAATGTGTCTCACCGTTTTGATCAGGGGGCACAACATGTAATACAGTGTGAAGTATAATACTTAATGTAATGATGTTTGTTTTTTAGTTTCTTTGCTGTTTAAAGTGAACTGGAGTTGCTGTGTTCAGCGAACATGAAGAGTTATTCGGTAATCTCTTAGTGTTTTATAGGGGGGCTAAGAAGGAGTCTGAAGGCCCACTAAACTAGTGTGTATGTGTACCTTCCATAAAAATGTTTTTTTTTTTTTGATAGTGTGTTTGCAGTAAGTTCAGAGGGATTGCAGCCCTTCACATTTTTAAATCATTGCAGGAATGTCGCTTCAATTCTCGAGACATGGGTCAATATTTTTATTTATTTATTTATTTATTTATTTATTTTTATTGAGGAGTCCATAAGACCTTAGTGGGCCTCTATGATCAAGTCCCAGGATTTGTGAAAACCATGAATGAGAGTGAGCAGTCTTCTCCTTTACTCTAAGACACCTTTTAAAATCTTATTAGCAATGTTAAAACACCTTTGAGAATTTCTGAAAAGGACTGTGTGTGTGAGAGACAGATAGAGAGTCACGTTTTTGGTTGACCCACACACCTGTCTGCTCTGAACACACCTCTCTGGGCATCTGTCGTTCACCACTGTGGGAGGCCTGTCCCATAACACCTGTGCGCCAACCTGCCGGTTCAACTTGCCCAATAGGAGGTGGGCACTCTGTCAAAGGGCGGGTGTTAACTCCCCTGTCATTCTGTGATTGGCCGGTTTGACAGCCACCCTGACCCTAGTAGTGGCTCAGAACACTGCACATACAAATCACAGTCTAACAATCCCATGAGTAAGAGGATTTTCTTTCAATATTTAACCATCTAAAACACTGTTTTCCTAAAACTTTAGTAGAATGATTATGGACAAGAGGATTAATGTTCTTTATAGGTAAAATCCCAAAGCATTTTTCTCCCTGTCAGTCCCTACATAAGAAATGTTCAACAAAAATTCTTTGGTTTTGATCAGTAGTATTTTTTTTGTTTAATTTTCTTTGCCTTGTTTTGCTTTGTTTAGTTTTGTTCTGATTTGTTTATTCTTTTTATTCTTTTGTTTTGGTCTGTTGTAGTTTTTTTTTTGCTTTTTGTTATTTTTCTGTTTTGATTTTAATGCATTTTTGCTTTTGTTTTAGTTTGTTGTCTTTTTTTTTGCTTTTTGTTTTGTTTGTTTTTTATTTTGTTTTCATCTGCTGTCGTTTTTGCTTTTTGTTTTGTTTCTTGTTTTTGTTTTGGTGTGTTGTAATTTTAGTTTTGTTTGTTCCTGTTTTTTATTTTGGTTTGGTCTGTTATAATTTTAGAGTTTTTTTTTTTTTTGCTTTTTGTTTGTTTTGGCTTGTTTTGTTCTGTTTTGTTTTATTTTGTTTTGATCAGTTGTTGTTTGTAGGGTTTTTGTTTATTCATTTATTTTTCAGCTTTTTTTGTTCTGTTTTGTTTTTTGCCTCTTGTTGTCTATTTATTTATTTAGCTTTTTTGTTTTGTTCTATTTAGTTTTTTTATTTTGTTTTGGTCTGCTGTTGTTTATGTTTTTTTTGTAGCTTTTTGTATGATTTGGTTTGTTCTTTTTTTGTTCTGTTGTTGTTTGATTTATTTTATTTGTTTTGTTTTTTATTTTTGTAAATTTTTGTTTGTTGTAGTTGTTGTTTTGTTTTATTTTTATTTTTTGGTCTGTTTTTTATTTGTTTTTTGCTTTTTGTTTTGTATTGGTCTGTCTGTTGTTGTTTTCATGTTTTTATTAGTTTTTTTTTGCTTTTTAGTTTAGTTTAGTTTAGTTTTTTTCTGTTTTATTTTTTTGTGTTGGTCTCTTGTTTTTATGTTTTTTAATAGTTTTTTTTAGCTTTTTGTTTGATTTAGTTTGTTCTGTTTTTTTGGTCTGTTGTTGTTTTTTGATTTGATTATATTTGTTTTGTTTTGATTGTTTTAGCTTGTTCTGTTTTGTTTTATTTTGATTTTTTGGTCTGTTGTTGTTTGTTTTTGTTTTTTGTTTGTTTTGTTTTTTGCTTTTTTTTTTTTTTTTTTTTTTTTTTTTGTTCTGTTTTGTTTTGGACAATTGTATTTTTTTGCTTTTTATTTTATTTTGTTCTGTTTTGTGTTTTATTTTGTTTTTGTTTACTGTCGTTTTTTTATTTGTTTTGTTTTGTTTTGTTTTGTTTTGGTCTGTTCTGTTTTGTTTTGGATTGTTGGGTTTAGTCTGTTTTTAAGACCGTTTTATTTTAATCTGTGTCATTTTGATCTGTTTGTATAGTGCTAGAAAAAAATTGCAGATTGCAAAGTTGCACACTGTACCAACAGAAGATACTTCATTACCAGTCAAGAAATAAGTTTTTTATTGAATTCAGTACATACTATCAAATGACAGAACTTCAAATTTATCCAGTGTCTACCTTCCTTTCCTGCAGTTGAACAGGTGCGATCATATCCAGTACTTGCATATTTAGTAATTGCACACCTGCATGCCGCCAGCTCTCATTCTCTTGTGTGATGTGATCTGCCTTAGGGCTCATGTCAGAGGGCATCTGCTTTGACATCTAAATCACAGGCACTTAGTTCTACACTAACACTGCCGGGAACCAGAACCAGAGAGACCGGGAGAAACCGGGGAAGTTTCTCGCTCCTCAGGTTCTAATTGTTCCCCTGAGGGAAGACCGTGGCGTTCGTGCGGCGAGGATATCGATGTTCCGACACTCATTAGAACCTCACACTCCAGCGCTCGGCCGTCAGGCCAGGGGAACATGTCCGATTTGGATTGGTTAATTTGATCTGAAATGCGAGACGCAGCAGTGGAGGGGAAGCCGTATTTATAGATTTCGCCGAGTGGTCTTAGAGGCTGGGATGGCAGGGGAGCGGGGGGATCGTGAAGATGAAAGAGAGATGGGAAGGGTGATATGTAGACATGTTCTGATAATACAGCCGGTAGTTAGGGAAGACAGTTTGAGTGGTGATCTCAGACCGTGTTTGTGTGTGTGTGAACCTTTTGTCCTTCACTCTCACTTGTTTTTCTGTCCTCCATCCTTCTTTCTTGACAGCATGTTTTTCCATCAACATTTTAATAGCCATATGTTAAGAGGCACAAATTCCATATTTGGCTGCTATTGTGAAAACTATAACATGTGTTCGTTAACTATAACATATGTAAGATAAATTATCTAATGTAACATTAATCAAGCATGAAATTTAGCTTATTTTTTGGCCTGTCCTACCTTAGAGGTCTTGACATTTTTGGCATTTGGCTGCATTTTTGTTAGTGTTTACAAACATTATTATGTTTACTCTATTTGTGAAGGTTAACCATTTAATTAAATATTTTCATTAATTTATGTAAATAAATTAACTTTTAAGTTTATCAAAAAGATAATAAACAAACATCCCTAGTTAGCTACTCTCCAAATGAATGATAGTTTAATTCATGATGCATTAGCAGTTTTATTTAATTTTATTTAGCTCCTGAGGTTGACAATCAACTTTTGCTTAAGATAAAACACCACACAGAACCAAGGAAAAATACATATATTTCATATTTAAGGACCTTCAGGGCCATTTTGTACCCTGTTCAAGGGAAGTGCCTTTTTTTTGTAAAGTTAGCGTGGAAATGAGTAACGGTCAGCTCAATGTGTGTGTGTTTGTCTGAGTGGAGTGAGATTGAATTTAATGACATGTGGGTTATTGCTACCCTGCCATCTCGGTGTCACTTCCTCTGAAAGCCTGAAGACATTCAGAGAGACAGATAGAGATCTGAGACAATCATACACACAGACGGTGCTATAAAGGTCTTTTCAGCCAGCTCACGTCTCTGCACTTCTTGCGTGAGTCGCTGGGGCAGTTGTGGTGTGGCAGGGCCATCATCCACACAGCGCTCCTTGAGTTTTTTAAATCTGTCCACTTCTCTTGGACTTGCACCTTGAGCTTTTGTCACCGCACTTTCCAAATTTTCCAGACTGGCCAGCACAGTCCAGCCTCTTATCCAGGCATTGTATGCTGTATGTGAGACTTTCCTTTCTTTTTTACCTTCGGTGTCTTTATTACCTGCTTTATTGCTCTGTGAGAGTATTTCCCCCTCAAACCCGGGTAATAAAGAGAGACAAATGTTCTATATCTGAAGTATCTACAATAGTAGTATAGGTAATGTTATTGTTCGAAATGTTTCCCTCGAATGTTACAGGACTCCGCCTTCTCAGTTCATGCAGGTGTGTTGAAGCGATAACACTTTTTTTTTGGCATTACACTGTAAAAAAATGATACAAAGATTACAAAATAAAAAAAAATTGAAAGATTACTGAAGTGCTAATGATTTACAAGAAAATACTATGTCAGTCTTTCTATCTCATTATTTCTTATTTAATTCAGTTTTGCTTACAATTCATGTTTAGATTTATCACCGTTATTTGTAGACACAAATAAAAAGGTTTCTTGGGAGATGCTGTTTACACCTGGTAAGAACATCCCGTCTCTGGTCGAGTGGTCAGTTGAGACATATTTCTTTTTATACCTGGTTTTTACTCCTGGAGGTAACACGAATCTCAAATGTGTGTCTGGTGACTAATTATAATTGAAATTAGAGGGGAGCGCAAAAGTTTGGCTTAAAAATATACTTCTAAAATTTCCAAATACTTCCAAACTACAAAGTTACATATTTCACACATACACTGCTGTTTTGTTTTGTTTAGGTTTAGTTTAGTTTAGTTTTGTTTAGGTTTAGTTTTGTTTTCTTGTTTTGTCAGTTGTTGTTTTTATTTAATTATTATTATTTTTATTTGTTGTTTTGGTTTATTCTGTTTTGTTTTTTATTTTGTTTTGGTCTGTTGTCATTTTTATTTGCTTTGTTTTTTGCTTTTTTGTATTGATTTGTTCTTTGTTTGTTTTTTGTTTCCGCTTTATGATTTTGTATGATTTGGTTTGTTCTGTTTTGTTTTAGTGTGTTGTTTTTAATTATTTGTTTTGTGTTTTTGCTTTTTGTTTAGTTTTGTTTGTTTTGGTTTGTTCTGTTTTTTGTCTGTTGTTTTAGTTTTATTTAGTTTTTTGCTTTTTGTTTAGTTTTGTTCTGTTTTGTTTTTGATTTGTAATTTATTAATTGTATTTTTTTGTATTAATTGTTTTTTTATTTGCTTTGTTTTTTGTTTCATTTGTTTCTGTATTTTTGTTTCTTTTTTGTATTAGTTTGTTCAGGTTTTTTGTCTTTTTTGTGCTTTCTTGTTTTGTATGATTTGGTTTGTTCTGTTTTTTGTTTGTTTTAGTCTGTTGTTATTTTTTACTTTTTTTGCTTTTTGTTTAGTTTTGTTTGTTTTGGTTTGTTCTGGTTTTTGTCTGTCTTTGTTTTATATATTTTATTTGCTTTTTTCTTAATTTTGTACTGTTCTGTTTTGTTTTGGGCTGTTGTAATTTATTAATTGTAGTTTTAATTTGTTTTTGTTTTGCTTTTTGTTTTGTTTAGTTTGTTTAGGTTTGTTCGGTTTTGTTTTTATTTAGTTTTTGTCTGTTCTGTTTTGTTTTAGATTGTTTAGTTTAGACTGTTTTTACACTGTATTATTTTGATCTATGTCATTTTGATCTGTTTGCTAGAAAAAAAATTAAATGCCACAAATATTATATTTATGTTTAGTTTAAAGGTCAATGCCAACATTGCAGATTGCACAGTTGTACATTGTACCAACAGAAATTACTTCATTAACAGTCAAAAGTGACGTCATCGCAGCGTTGGCAAAAGTTCATGTTGAGTGCGCGCGACACCATTTTGTGTGGTGGTGCACACGGCATCTTGAGCAAACTTGTTATTTTATATCTTAAATACGTTATTGGGGTCCCCCTCTGGAGAATTTAAGCATTGCGTGCTTTGCATGGTGGTTAAACACGCTACTGGTTTTAATGCAGCTTTAAAGGGCTCTATATGATCCGAGCCGAGGAATGAGGGACTTATCTAGCAAAATAATTGGTCATTTTCAAAATGCAAATTTACATATTAAATGTTTGTCTTGCACTAGCTCAACTTTATCTCACATTATATAGTCACGTTGGAAAGGTCATGTGTGACGTAGGCGGAAGTACTGACCCAGTGTTAACAAAGTGAACGCCATACCTTACCTTTTTGAGTACACAGATGAAAAACTAACCACACATGACTGTTTTTTTGGAAAATTACTGATTGTTTTGCTAGATGGGACCTTTATTCCTTGGCTAGGATCATGAAGCCCTTTGAAAATGTATTGAAACTTAAAGGAGAAGTCCGGTGTGATGTTGACCTAAAGTGTATTGAATCATGATACCGAGTGTGAACGTACCTTGCATATCTCATCTCGGTTTGTGTCCTGCAGTCCGAAATCTGGGCTCAGTTAGCCGATGCTAACAACAGATTGTCAATGAGAGTGAATAGGGCATCGGAGTAGCCATGTAAATAAATCACTGTTTTATGCCAGTTACTGTCTGTATAAATCTTCTCGTAAATAAACTACCGGTGCTTTTTCTGAGTTCTCAATGTCTCGTTTTAAATGTCAGGGCCCTTGGAAGTCTACCAATGAAGTGTGGAGCTACTTTGTGCCTCGTAAATGGCATAAAACAGTGATTTATTTACATGGCTACTCCGATGCCCTATTCACTCTCATTGACAACCTGTTGTTAGCATCGGCTAACTGACCCCAGATTTCGGACTGCAGGAGATATGCAAGGTACGTTCACACTCGGTATAATGATTCAACACACTTTAGGTCAATATCACACTGGACTTCTCCTTTAAATTTGGACTTTCAACCCATTGATTCCCATTAAAGTCCATTAAATGGAGAAAAATCCTGGAATGTTTTCCTCAAAAACTTAATTTATTTTCAACTGAAGAAAGAAAGATAATAACATCTTAGATGACACGGAGGTAAGTAAATTATCAGGAAATTTTAATTCAGTTGTGAACTAATTCTTTACTACTAGTTGTAAAAGGGGCAGTAGTGGAATTTTCCCATATCGTCCACCCCCAAGACTATGACTTTGATGCTATTAATCCAAAGCAATTTACACTAATTGCTGGGATAGTACCATGTGGATCAACCTCA
The DNA here is from genome assembly GCF_049309525.1 of Garra rufa. NCBI lineage: Eukaryota > Metazoa > Chordata > Actinopteri > Cypriniformes > Cyprinidae > Garra > Garra rufa. Next base: position 40,472,726 of record NC_133361.1, read on the forward strand.
GGCTATGCATTTTGCTCAAGGGCAGAAAGGTGAGAGTGGACTTCATTAACGGCCTGGTCCGTGTTTAAATCACCAGTGATTAAAATGCGTCTTTTGTTCTACCAAACCAGGTCTTAAACTATTACACCAGGAGCACTTCAGTGTAAACAAGAAGCTTATTTTTATCATCCTCTTCCCTTTACACAACACACTCACACTCGCCGCCTTTGAGCTTCTGTCCTAATTAGTCGGAATTAAGATGAATGTCTGGCCTTCCCTCCATTGATTGCCATTGATCGAACCCTCATCCCAATGCCTCCACCCGCCCAGGGCTCCACCGCACCCAACACATCATTTATATCAATCCGTTCTGTTTTTTCTTTTCTATCACTTTCTTTTACTCTTTACTCTCCTTCTGCAAATGCAGTGCTGTAAAGTGGACTGTATTTGCTCAGTATGCATAGTGGTGGGTGGTGGTTGGGGGGTTGGATAGAGGGGGAACAGTATTGCTACCGGCAGTTCAATTTGTTTCTAAAATTGTGTAGAGGGAAACAAGCTGAATGTGTGTGTCTTTGGGGATTTTTATATGTGTATGTGTGCTTGTGGTGCGGTTTACCTCCATAAAGATAAGGTGAAGCCTCAAATCATTTTGTCGCCATGTAGTTTATGTTATTCTGTGAATGTCTGGCAGGAGTAAAGGCGGGAGGAAGGATGATGAAATATTAAAGCTCATCTCCTCCTGTTGACATTCAGAGTTAGTGGACTGGGGCTCCCCAAAGTAGCATAGCAGACACACAGAGCCAAAGGCCAGCTATGGATATACTTAGACAGAAATGTGTGTGTGGGTGTATGTGGTTGCCCGAGTGGGTGGATAAATGCAGAATGACTGTGTAAAATGAAGAAGAGAGGTCGCTCGCTGGAGAAAGTGATATCATAAACTGATTTAGTGACACATGAGTTGAACATATGAATGGAGCCTCAGTGACAGAGAAGAGGCACAGAACAGGAAATAAAGAATTAGAGGTGTAGACTTACTAACTAACCTATGTGAAAGAACCCATGAAAACTAATGAAGTGTAAAAGTACCCTTAGTTAGCTCCAAGTTTCTTTAATGTTAGGCAGTTTGTTAGTTCCAAGTTAGGTTTCATTTTATTGTCAGTTAGTTAGATAAAATAAAATAAAATACTACTACAAAAAAAACGAATGTGAAAAAAACTCATGAAATCTAACATTTATTAGTCAGAGTGTTTCAAGTTAGATTTCATAGTTTCTTTAACATTAGTTAGTCAGCTGACTTTTAGTTCATTTTCCAGTTAGACTAACTAGCCAACCAATTTTAAAGTACCCCTAAAATCTAGTGCTGGTTAGCTCTAAGGTTTTTTTAATGTTAGTTTGTTACTACCAAGTTAGGTTTTATGGGTTCTTTAACATTGCTTGGTTAGTTAGTAACTTGGAGCTAACTAATGTTAACTAGTGTCCTAACTAGCTGCGATGGTGACAAAATTTCTGTTTTAGAAACGGTTTCTATTTCTGCAACGTCACAGCTGGAACAACAACACAAAGTATGGCAGTTATAAACTTATGTTCTTTTTTCAATGTTAAAAGTGTCATTTTGCATGACATTAGCCACACTGAAAGCAACAACACATAGTTTAACTCAGATCTTCAGACAAATAAATTTAAGCAAACATATGTTAAAACTGCAAACCACCAAGTGTTTTCCAAGAACAAAGATGGTGTCAGTCACTCAATACTTAGTTTTAACAGTGTTAAAAGGTTTCATATTTATGCATTAGATTGTAAACTTGTCCATTTTGTTGAGAGTGTAATGCAATTCTGAGCTTTTGAATGTCTGTGGCATCAAAATGTTAGTTAAAATGTTAGTTAATGTTAGCTTACGGTTTCTTCAACATTTTTTGGTTAGTATAACTAGAAATCTAACTTAGAGCTACCTAATGTTAAAGAACCCATGACATCTAACATTCCTAGTTTTGTTACTTCCAAGTTAGATTTGTTTTTTGGATGGTGCCACCTGCTTGACGGTTCACTGGTCAGTGTGTGCTACTTTTATACTAGTGTGCTCCTAAACATTGGCAAAGTCCCACTGGACGAAACACCACATAGGTCACACTGGGAACAAAACAATGAAAGTTCTGTGTCCTTTCACACTTTGTTTCTCCCTCACTTGTCTCCATCCTTTGATATGGCATTGACACATCCTCAGGGTAATGCAGCCTCTCCAGTGTGAGGTTATGCTGAGCTTTTGTTTTGGATATGCAAGAGGAAGATGCAATGCTATGCTACGCTCCATTATGTGGGCCTTTGTTAATCAGTCACACACAGTTCACTAATTCATGTTGTATACTATCTTTCTTCCTCAGTCAGTTGATGCTAAGCTGCACTTTGGCTTTGTTTTGTCTCATTTCACCATGAGCCTGGTGGCCTGACGTGAACTGGGGATAAACTTTTTTTTTTCCAGGCCTTGGAGCTCCTGTCAAATTTCAGACCGCTTGAGTGTCTTTGCGTGTGTGCATAGCCCAGAGGAGCCAGAAGTTGTGGCTAGGTTACATTCTCTCTCTCTCTCTGTCTCCTCATCACCCACTCTCCCCTCGATCTCTCATTTTACCTCCCCCTCTCTCACTTTCTGTTTGACTTCCTCTCCATCTATGCCACCTGCTCTCTGGTCCCGAGATCCTGTTGGCGACAGATTTGTCTTCCACTGGCCTCATGTAACCCGCTGTGAGAAGTGAACCAGTGAGAGATCACTTAAACAAAGTGGGGCTAAAGAAAAAGATAAAGATAGACAGACATCCGAGAGATGCTGTAGATAGAAACTGTGTACATTATGAAAATGTTTTTTTTTTTTTATCATTTAAATGATGGACTTTTCAGACATTATTTATAAGATGGGGAATGTATGAGATCATACTACCTGGACAAAATCACATTGTCTGAATCGCATACTCTCAAACCAAAATGTATTCAGACACCTTGAACATTCCTTATCACATTATCACAGTTTATTCGCTATGAAAATGGTAATAAAATATGGCAAGAACTCAGAATTAAAGTGTTTCAGAACGAATTCATCGTGATAATGGCAGATAACTTCGATTAAAAACGTATGTAATGGATTATAGTCAACCAAATATTTTGTCAACTGTTAGTATGACAATGTTTACACAACTATCAATACTTTTACCGATTACCAAGTGATGCTTAATGTTGTTTAGTCTGTGGTGTAAAAAGGTCGCATTAGCAATTAAAGAAAGCAAATAACATTTAAGCTTGGCCAGGTCAGAAAGTGTCAAATCAAATTTTGGTCCCAAATTGTTACCAATTTTACTGAGAATTTTAGGGTATAATTTGTCACAGTTTAATTTATTTATTACCTTTCTGGGCCTTGAATGTGGTAGTAGTGTTGCTGTCTATGCAAAGTCAGAAAGTTCTTAGGTTGAGGGTGAGTATTTAATGACAGAATTGTAATTTTTGGGTGAACTATCCCTTTAATAGGGCCGTGTTAACCAGCCATACCTTGACCTCTCGGGATATAAAGTCAAGTCAAGTCCCCTTTATTTAAATAGTGCATTATACAAAACAGTTTGTGTCCCATGAGCCATAATGTTGCCAGTCTGACAAAACAATCTTACTACAAAAGCAATGTTTTTGTGTTACTACAGTGTTACTATTTCTAAAGTGGTTGATGGATGTAATTGCCCTGTAATTATTCCCTCCTCCCTCGTCCTGTGATTCGCTCCACGTTTTCATCCGGTTGAGTGGAGGATGACTCCAGATGCCTTGTAAATATTACCCAGGGTGTCGTGCTGTGATTGTGCCAGTTCACCGTTATTTTTCTGCTGATGACTCTTTCTCTAATGAGTCTCCGGAGAGAGACGGTGATCTGAACCGCCCCACTGATACCACGGACAGATAAGAAGAATAGTGCTTAAAAAGCCTCTTTGTTCGCTCTAATGGTATGAATGCACGCACCTGTGTTTGTGTACGTGGGCAGTTGAGACTAATTGCAGGTACTTACAGATTGGTTCAGATGTTAATTAGACCTTATAGACCTTTTCAAAATAATATGTGACATTATTAACTTTTGTTAATGTGTTCATTACATGTACAGTGTGGTGTTTCATAATGGGTCATAATCATTTTAAAGGAATTATGAAAATGAATGTTCTGTCATTTACTCCTCCTCATGATGTTCCAAACTAATATGACCTTTGCATATCGATGGAAAGCAAAAGGCTTAGCAGAATGCTCATGCTGATTTTTTGTCTTTAATAAAACTAAAAGGTGGTCTCATACTGTCGAGCTACACATACAGAAAAAATGCTCACAAATCTGTAGGATGCTGCATTCTAAGACACTTTTTTTCTCTCTCGCTTTGCTGCATGTGATAAACACAGTAACACTTCATTACATACAAACGCATCTTTAAGAAAAAAAGCATGCATGACAACACATTCAGTGTGAATGCAAATGCTAATGCACACAGCAATCAGAAAGAGCACAAGATCCACAACATGAGCTGTTGACTATAAATTGCTAATAATTCTATAAAGTGATTTGTCTTGGTGACAAGGTTATACTGAAGTGCGGATCTTGGGGTACCCTTGTCATTATATTTTGCCAGTTCAGTGATTTGGCCAGAGAGGTGATGTCATTTCCTGAATGATGCTACAGTTCATTTGCTTCCTGCCTGTAGCCCAGTGTGGGAGCCGTGATAATTATATTTCTCAATATCAGGCCAACACAAGCTGAAGTGAGACTTGTTGACTCTGCCAGGATGTGACAGTGTTTTGCACTGCGTAGGCTGAGAGATGGAGGGAGGGTCTTCAAATGGGTGCTTTGAAAGAATATTCTGGGTTTTGTACAAGTTAAGCTCAATCGACAGCATTTGTGGTATTGGTTGATCACCACCAAAAATGATTTGGACTTGTCTCCTGTTCTTAAAATGGAAAAATGAGATTGGAATGAGGCACAGTTTTTGGAGGATTTAAAAGCAGAAATGTGAAGCTTATCATTTTTAGAATAGCACGTAATTTGTTTGTTAAAATATATATCATTTGTGAGTTAAGCTGTTTAAATCATGATCTTTATCATTGTTTTAGGGCGTATAATGTGTTGTAAAATTGGAAATAACCTTACAGTGAAAGGGTTAGTAAGTAAGGGATAATGTACATCCAGCCAGCTGTTATCGCAAAATAAAGCCCAACAGACTTATCAGCTGTTGTGTAAGACTAAACAGCTTTATATTGCAATAGCAACCTGTTGGATGTATATTATTCCGCTTATTACACAACTACTTGCCATGAAACGAAATAATTACACAGAAAATATGGATTTGCGTTGAAACATTTGGATGCTACTGTATGGAAAGCAGTTGCTAGCAAGTGGCATGTTCAAACTAGACGGCATTTCACCACATGAATAATTATGGCGATAAGTAAGGGATAATGTACAGGCAGCCGGTAGTTATCGCAGAAATAAGCCCCGACAGTGTGATCAGGACCCGACGCGAAGCGGAGGGTCTTGTATCACACTGAAGGGGCTTATTTCTGCGATAACTACCGGCTGCCTGTACATTATCCCGCTTATTACACGGCTACTTGCCACATAAGGAAAAAAAACTGGACATGAATATGAATTTGAAACCTTTTATTGGCATATTTGTTTTAAATTAACATTTTTATCCTTCCGCGAAACGATATAGTACCACGTGACTAACATTCAAACTATGTACGTTAGTAAGACAATTTAAATAGATTAATGTCGAAATTTTCCATTGTTAATTGTGGTTGTCCAGTGTTTGTCACAAGATGGCGCCAAACGGTAATCTTTGTTGGCACGGAGGGATTTTAAACATACAAGTAGTACCGGTTATGCGTTATTACTTTGGAGCGGTGATTATTTGAAAAGAACGAACCTGCAAATGTCTCAACTGACCAATCAGAATCAAGCATTCCAAAGAGCCGTGTAATAAAGGCTGATAGAAGATGAAACCTTACCAGTTTGTTAGTTATCTTACAATCCGTTACAATGTACAAAAATGGCAGCAGCTGCATTTGTATGAAATGAGAGAGCGAGTCCGCAATACCAGGATGACATAATTAAATCAGTGTACACAGAATGTTGATTTGAGTTTTAATAATTTATTAGCCAACCAAACGCAAAGCTTCTACAAAGAAAAAATGTTCTTTGCAAGCGAATAGCGCCGACTGTGGTTACCTGGATGAGCCTGTGTTATTCATTTTTACTGGTTGTTTTTGGGGGAATAACATACCTCGAAATGTGTTGACTGACCAATCAGAATCAAGTATTCAGTGTAGCCATGTAATAAGCAATTATATCACATTAAATTCATGTTGACATGTTTCTTGTTTATGTCTTGTGGCTATACCACTGAAACTGTGAGTATTTAAATGTTTACAAATTGGCCTCATTCGTTTCCAATTTAAGTCCCTCACACAGATATTGAGGGACAAGTGGAAATTGATTTTTGGGGTAATGAACATGCCACAAGTGTTGTCACTTCAGCTTAAAGGGAAAGTTCAGCCCTAAATTAAATTAAATTTAATTGTTGTTATTTTTTCACCCTCATGATGTACTTTCCACAGTTAAACACAAAATCAGAGAAATGTCACTATGGAAGTCAATGGACACCAAAATGGTTTGCTTACCAACGTGTTTCATTCTTTAAAATATTATTTTCTGTTCCACAAAATAAAAACTCATACAGGTATGAAACGAAATGAGAGGGTGAGTGAATGATGACAGAATGCATCCTTCCCAAACTTTTTATGTTTATATCCATAGGCGAAATTTACTGGTGGGATGGGTGGGACATGTCGCCACCACTTTTTATCAGGTTTGATATTGTCCCCATCACTTTTTGAAACATCTGGCGGCACAGACGTACATAATGCAGATGAAACATACTCAACTGACAATAGTTTCTGACGGAACGTTCTCTTGTGGCTAACTGACAGTAGCACACACAAGCAATCTATCACTTAAAGTACTCATGAAATCAAAATTTTCTTTTTTTTTGGCTTTTAGTATAAATATGTTAGCCTTAAGGTTATCAACCTGCACTTCAGCTTCTCATCAAACTTCCTGTCCAATCAAATGCTCTCTAGAATCTGAAGCGTCCCGCCCCTACACTATAAATAGACACTGAAGCTACGGCTGAAATCAGTCACTTGATCACAGAAGTAGTATTTTTCTATACAACGAATGGCATTTAGTGCACTATATAGGGGATAGGAAACGATTTAGTGTAAATATGCTTTCCGTTGGGGTGAATGAAGTCTGGTTTCGCACTGTGTCTCACGAACCGACGCAGTGTGCACACAATCCGCTCCGGTCCAGAGATACGATGGCATGGAGCAGATCATATGAGCAAGTTGGCGAATGCTATATTTTATAGCGATATGGATTAGATTGTGGCTGTCTTATGCTATCAAATGCAGCTTTCCTGAGCTCAACGCCACTGACCCAAGTTTTGACATAAACAAAACTCTGTTTGAATGGCTATTTAAAAATGGTTATTTAAAAAAGGGTGCGGGACTGCTTAATATGTCCTGCCCTGTCTTCCAGTTTCAGTTTAAATTACATCAACACATAGAATAAAGCTGCGTGTTATAAAAAATGCACTTCAGTGGACCTTTAAAGGGAAAGTTCAGCCAAAAATGAAAATCATTAAAATTCTTTAAAGGTGCAATGTGTAATATTTAAGAGGATCTCTAGACAGAAATGCAATATAGTATACATAACTATGTTTTCAGGGATGTATAAAGACCTTACTTAATGAACCATTATGTTTTTATTACCTTAGAATTATCAGTTTATATCTACATACACCGCGGGTCCCCTCACATGGAAGTCGCTGTATTGTTTCTACAGTAGCCCTAAACGGACAAACTGCCCTACAGATCGCGTTTCATCACTGTTGTTCTAGCGGAAAAACACTGACACAATGATGAACAAGTAACTGAAATATTCACAAAAACATTGTTTTAGTTAATTATTAAGTAAATATAATTACTTAATTTACGTTTTAAAAGAAACCTCATTACTCTTTGCTGTCTAAAATGATGACATCTTAATCCCGTGTGGGCCACCGTAGCTTCTGTAAAGGGAGGGGTGAGTGGTGGACGGGAGCCGTTGGTTGCAATTCACAATCTCACCGCTAGATGCCGCAAAAATCTACACACTGCACCTTTAAGTTCATGTAATTTTCTTATGGGCAAGACTAAACCAATGGGAACCAAAACTAGAGGGGACAACACAGACTAAACCAAATGCATGGGAAACATGGGGGGAAAAACACTGGGAAAACCAAGACAGACTAGACTAAAATCCTGACAGTCTGTGCATTGACTTTATGTGTAATCTACACACAAGCACTGCAATCTATCGCTTAAACGTTGTGGAGATGATCCCAGTTAAAACACAATGCACACAAACGTGTCCCTACTTTTGATATACGATCACTGATGACCATCTTTAAAAAAATTACATTTTTTTTTTTACAAGGGCAGATTAGAACCCAAAACCTCTAACACACCTGTTCTACCACTAGACTGTTTAGAAATATGATTGTTATCCAAGATGTTCATGTCTTTCTTTCTTCAGTCTTAAGAAATTATGTTTTTTGAGGAAAACATTTCAGGATTTCTCTTCATATAATGGACTTCTATGGTGCCCCCCAGTTTGAACTTCCAAAATGCAGTTTAAATGCAGCTTCAAAGGGCTCTAAATGGTCACAGACGAGGAAAGAAGGGTCTTATCTAGCGAAACGATCAGTTATTTTCTTAAAACATTTACAATTTATATACTTTTTAATCTCTACACAGAGTACACACAGATCTAGACAAGACGAGCATTTGAGGTTAAAAAGTGTATATAAATTGTAATTTTTTTTTTTTTTAGAAAATAACCAATCGTTTTGCTAGATAAGACCCTTCTTTCCTCGTCTGTGACCATTTAGAGCCCTTTGAAGCTGCATTTAAACTGCATTTTGGAAGTTCAAACTCAGGGGCACCATAGAAGTCCATTATATGGAGAGAAATCCTGAAATGTATTCCTCAAAAAACATAATTTCCTTACGACTGAAGAAAGAAAGACATGAACATCTTGGATGACATGGGGCTGAGTACATTAAATTTTTGTTCTGAAAGTGAACTACTCCTTAATAATACATTTTAATTTAGTACATCTATGAAACTAGCTGGTTAAAAATTTGTTCTATGTCAATACATTAACATAAAACAAAGTTACGCCACTGTTTACATCTGTAGACATGCACGTCTTATATTAAAGCCCAGATGTTCCAGGCAAAGAATCCACTGAATTCTGAATAATCATTTGTTGTCGTCTGGCAGTCACAGCTTTGTATAAACAGAGTTGGAGATGTGTCCCTCCAGGGGGGTCAGGAGGGCCACTCTCTTGCGATCTGCCAGTGAAAGTCCCTGTAAGTGTAGTGTCAGGAAAATCTTGCTTACACTGAAAGGTTTTCGTGCGTGTGGATTTGAGGGAGAAAAAGGGGTCAGAACAGTACCCTTGACAGTGATGTGATGAGGGTGACAGCCCCACTTTACTGGACTCACACACACTCTCTGATATATTTCTCTTTTCACAACTTTCGCGCTCTGATTGGGACGGTCTCAGTGGGTATCGATGTCAGTTGAGGCTGATTAAAATAGACGATGCTTATCATACTGTGGTATTGCCTTGTAATTTATGTCTGATTGCTTGCAATCTCCGTCAATCTATCTTTCCCATCATTACTGTCTCTATGTGTTTTTAATCTTTGCGGTTCACCCTTGGCTCTGCACATTAATAATCATCTCAGGATGTGTGTGCGTTAAGGAGGTATACTCATATGGCTGGATGAATGTGCATATGCATGATGTGAGCAAGATGTATTCATATAAGAGTCTGACATTGACATAGTTATTCAAATTCATGCTAAACAACAGTCTAAACACCCTCAAGACTTAAAAACAGTTGTGCACTTTTTTATTTGTGTGGGAGACCATCAAGAATGTGTTTAGGTTATGTTTCACTCAATCAAAGAAGGAAATAGAAAATTATATTTTGCTTAAAGAAAATGTCTACTGATATGTGTAACATTCTCAGTGCCATAGTGAGAAAAAAAAGTTTAAATTATAAGATAACATATTTATGCATAAACATCTATATATACACCCATATATACACATACACACATTTTACTGGAAGTGAAACATTAAAACGTCAGGACGCATTATGGTAATGATAACTAGGGGGTAAAATATGCCTAACTGACTTAAATTATGTCAAAATGCAAAATAGCTTAAAGGTGCCATAGAATGGAAAACTGAATTTACCTTGGCATAGTTAAATAATAACAGTTCAGTACATGGACATGACATACCATGAGTCTCAAACACCATCGTTTCCTCATTCTTATATTAATCTAGTATTTGCAAAAGACCACCGAAAAATAGGTCAATACCAACATAACACCGACTGTTACGAAACAGTCGGTGTTACAGCCGAGATCGTTAATAGTTACGCCTCCAACATTTGCATCGCCCAATCATCGGTAACGTCAGTACATCAGTTAAACAAGGCAAGCCACAGAAGGGACACGGTTAGCTTAATGCTAGCGCTAGCCTGTAACATTGCAATACATAGGATTTCACTTACCACATAAACAGAGAGATGCCTGCACTGATGATGGTGAATGATGGAGAAATAACTGCCTGATGATGGCGAATGATTTACAGATCCCGAGTATCACTGACAAGCAGCTCAACTTGTATGGTAAGTACTTGTGTCTCTGCATTGTAACTTTACACAGAGCACATGCATCACAGTATGAGCATCATGAGACTAAAATGTCGGCGATTCAAAACGGCAGATTCAACAAACTGCATATTAAAAGCGGCTAGAGCTCCTAATTAAATATATATTTTTATCCTTGTGCGAGCTATTGAGCTCTGTGAAACAGCCAATCAGAGCAGAGCTCATTAATATTCATGAAGCTTCCAAATAAGGCAAAAACAGAGCCTTTCATTCTAGGAGCAAATCCTAGGGTTGTAAATGGACCTGTAAAACCATTTCTGGAGATTTTTTGCCCTTTCCTATGCCATATACCTTCTATGTAGATATCAGAGAACAATTTTAAATATTCTCTCAATGCATTCTATGGCACCTTTAATGTTCCTAAATGTATTCTTCATTTTCTTGTAAGTTATGTTTTTTTTTCTTATGATTTTGGGGTGAAATATGACCCAGGTGTTTCTTGACAGGCTTTGTGAGACTCACCCATGTGTTAAGTGTGAATCCGTATTGCTCTGTATACCATCTTATGAGGACAGCGTGGTTAGGGTTTTAAGAAACTAGTGGTACGCTCTGCTACCGTCCGCTTGCAGAGTGTTGGGATAAAGTGTTTGAGACATTGGGTGAATGAGTTTGATCCTAGTCCCTCGCTGCTCTGATCTCTCTCTATCTGTAGCGGCAGGCCTGGCTAATGGAAGCCGACCTCTGAACATGTCACCTATCTACTTCCATTCATGCTGGTGTGGCCAGGGAATGGATCTTAATTTACCCTTGTGTCCCCTCCTGTGTCCTCTCTATACCAGTGCTGGCACAAGCCTTGCCATTCTATTTTAAGGACCACAAACCATTTAGACAATTGTAGAGGTACAGGAGTAGTCCACCCAAAAAATTAAAATTCTGGTATCATTTACTCAGCCTCAAGTTGTTCCAAATCTCTGTGACTGATTTTATTCTGTGAAACACACAATAAGAAATGCAGTTAATGAGGACTGGAGTTTTAAATTTTTAAAGCAAAACAGTATGATAAAAACTTGTGTGCTAAGTTTCTGAAGTCATATGGTAACTTTGGTCTAACAAATTACTTGAAAGTTAAGTTGTTATTCATCTCATATTTTTTGGCCCAACTCTTGCTAATAACAAACCATTAAAAAGATAGTTCACCCAAAAATGAAAATTCTGTCATTAAACCTCATGATGTTTCAAATCCGTAAGACTCTTCAGAACACAAATTAAGATATTTTTGATGAAATCAGCGAGAGCGGTCACCGCCGCATCAGGAACATCACCAGCGGTCACCGCCGCATCAGGAATAGCGAGAGCGGTCACCGCCGCATCAGGAACAGCGAGAGCGGTCACCGCCGCATCAGGAACAGCGAGAGCGGTCACCGCCGCATCAGGAACAGCGAGAGCGGTCACCGCCGCATCAGGAATAGCGAGAGCGGTCACCGCCGCATCAGGAACATCACCAGCGGTCACCGCCGCATCAGGAACAGCGAGAGCGGTCACCGCCGCATCAGGAACAGCGAGAGCGGTCACCGCCGCATCAGGAACATCACCAGCGGTCACTGCCGCATCAGGAACAGCGAGAGCGGTCACCGCCGCATCAGGAACAGCGAGAGCGGTCACCACCGCATCAGGAACATCACCAGCGGTCACCGCCGCATCAGAAATAGCGAGAGCGGTCACCACCGCATCAGGAATAGCGAGAGCGGTCACCACCGCATCAGGAACATCACCAGCGGTCACCGCCGCATCAGGAATAGCGAGAGCGGTCACCACCGCATCAGGAATAGCGAGAGCAGTCACCGCCGCATCAGGAACATCACCAGCGGTCACCGCCGAATCAGGAATAGCGAGAGCGGTCACCACCGCATCAGGAATAGCGAGAGCAGTCACCGCCGCATCAGGAACATCACCAGCGGTCACCGCCGCATCAGGAATAGCGAGAGCGGTCACCACCGCATCAGGAATAGCGAGAGCGGTCACCACCGCATCAGGAATAGCGAGAGCGGTCACCGCCGCATCAGGAATAGCGAGAGCGGTCACCACCGCATCAGGAACATCACCAGCGGTCACCGCCGCATCAGGAACAGCGAGAGCGGTCACCGCCGCATCAGGAATAGCGAGAGCGGTCACCGCCGCATCAGGAATAGCGAGAGCGGTCACCACCGCATCAGGAACATCACCAGCGGTCACCGCCGCATCAGGAACATCACCAGCGGTCACCGCCGCATCAGGAACAGCGAGAGCGGTCACCGCCGCATCAGGAATAGCGAGAGCGGTCACCGCCGCATCAGGAACATCACCAGCGGTCACCGCCGCATCAGGAATAGCGAGAGCGGTCACCACCGCATCAGGAACATCACCAGCGGTCACCGCCGCATCAGGAACAGCGAGAGCGGTCACCGCCGCATCAGGAACAGCGAGAGCGGTCACCGCCGCATCAGGAACAGCGTGAGCGGTCACCGCCGCATCAGGAACAGCGTGAGTGGTCACCGCCGCATCAGGAACAGCGTGAGCGGTCACCGCCACATCAGGAACAGCGCAGGAACATCACCAGCGGTCACCGCCGCATCAGGAACAGCGAGAGCGGTCACCGCCGCATCAGGAATAGCGAGAGCGGTCACCGCCGCATCAGGAACAGCGTGAGCGGTCACCGCCGCATCAGGAACAGCGTGAGCGGTCACCGCTGCATCAGGAACAGCGAGAGCGGTCACCGCCGCATCAGGAACATCACCAGCGGTCACCGCCGCATCAGGAACAGCGAGAGCGGTCACCGCCGCATCAGGAATAGCGAGAGCGGTCACCGCCGCATCAGGAACAGCGAGAGCGGTCACCGCCGCATCAGGAACATCACCAGCGGTCACCGCCGCATCAGGAACAGCGAGAGCGGTCACCGCCGCATCAGGAATAGCGAGAGCGGTCACCGCCGCATCAGGAACAGCGTGAGCGGTCACCGCCGCATCAGGAACAGCGTGAGCGGTCACCGCCGCATCAGGAACAGCGAGAGCGGTCACCGCCGCATCAGGAACAGCGAGAGCGGTCACCGCCGCATCAGGAACAGCGTGAGCGGTCACCGCCGCATCAGGAACAGCGTGAGCGGTCACCGCCGCATCAGGAATAGCGAGAGCGGTCACCGCCGCATCAGGAACAGCGAGAGCGGTCACCGCCGCATCAGGAACATCACCAGCGGTCACCGCCGCATCAGGAACAGCGAGAGCGGTCACCGCCGCATCAGGAACAGCGAGAGCGGTCACCGCCGCATCAGGAACAGCGTGAGCGGTCACCGCCGCATCAGGAACAGCGAGAGCGGTCACCGCCGCATCAGGAACAGCGTGAGCGGTCACCGCCGCATCAGGAACAGCGAGAGCGGTCACCGCCGCATCAGGAACAGCGAGAGCGGTCACCGCCGCATCAGGAACAGCGTGAGCGGTCACCGCCGCATCAGGAACAGCGAGAGCGGTCACCGCCGCATCAGGAACAGCGAGAGCGGTCACCGCCGCATCAGGAACAGCGAGAGCGGTCACCGCCGCATCAGGAACAGCGAGAACGGTCACCGCCGCATCAGGAACAGCGTGAGCGGTCACCGCCGCATCAGGAACAGCGTGAGCGGTCACCGCCGCATCAGGAACAGCGTGAGCGGTCACCGCCGCATCAGGAACATCACCAGTGGTCACCGCCGCATCAGGAACAGCGTGAGCGGTCACCGCCGCATCAGGAACATCACCAGTGGTCACCGCCGCATCAGGAATAGCGAGAGTGGTCACCGCCGCATCAGGAATAGCGAGAGCGGTCACCGCCGCATCAGGAATAGCGAGAGTGGTCACCGCCGCATCAGGAATAGCGAGAGCGGTCACCACCGCATCAGGAACCGAGATAGTGGACGCCGCCACCTTCCCGCGAAACAGCGTCTCTATCCCCGCCGCAAAGCAGGGGCGCTTCCGCGCAGCCTCGGCGCTACGGGCATCCATCGCCGCCAAGCAGGCGTAGATGCATTCAAAACGAGCGGCCGACGCCGCCTCGAAGGACATCCCCGCCGTCTCGGGAACAGAACGGGGGGACGCCGCCTCCTTGAAAAAAAATTCCTCCCCGCTGGACCCATTTTAGCTGGCTGCATTCTGTCACGGTTGAATAAGGGAGGTCTGGGTCCAAATGCGGGTAAGTAGTATTTTAATGAAAATAACAAAACAAACAAAGTAAAAGGCCAACACGGCACAACACGACTATAATCAAAGATAAAAAATAAACAGAACTGAAGCACAATCTAGAGCCGGATCAAAACATAGAGAACACACACACACACGAAGACAATGCAGCCAGAAAGAGCAGTGAGAAATGAGAGTTCTTATAGACCAGATAATAGTGAGCAGGTGTGAGTGTAATCAGTGCTAATGACAAGACAGGATTGTACAATTAGGGAAGTGCAGTGCAGGGAAGGGAAAACAGCGACCTCAGGTGGCTGAGGGAAACCCCACAGCCCAGATCATGACACTTACTGGGCCTTGAATGTGGTAGTTGCGTTGCTGCCTATTAGTTTGTGTTCCAAAGATGAACAAAGGTCTTATGGGTTTGGAACGACTTGAGGGTAATTAATGGCAGAATTTTCATTTATGGGTGAGCTATCCCTTTAACTACAACTTTTGCCTCAATGAACTCCTAATTTGCTGTTTATTATTATGATAATGCAAAAATGTAAAAAAAAAAAAAAAACTGAAATAAGTACATTGCAAGTATTCATACCCTTAAATCTGAAGCACCTTTACAGTCTCAAGTCTTTTTGCTATGATACATCTTTGCAAATTTGCATTTGGCAATTATCTGCCATTCTTCACCTCACCTCTTCACCCCTCAAGCTCTGTCAGCTTGGATGGGGCCTAGCGGACATTTTCAGGTTTCTCTAGAAATGTTTGATTGGGTTCAAGCCCAGGCTCTGGCTGGGCTACTCAAGGGCATTCGCAGAGTTGTCTGTAAGCCATTCTTGCTGTGTGCATATGATCATGGAGCTCAACTAGAGTGACCATCAGGTTCTTGGTCACCAATCTAACCAAGGTCCCTCTCCATCAATTGCTTAATTTGGTCAGGAGGCCAGCTCTAGGAAGAGTTGTGGTTGTTTCAAACTTTTTCAATTATGGACAATGGAGGCTACATGCTTCTGTGAACCTTCAATGCAGCAGATTTTGTTTCTGAACTCTTCACCAGATGTGTGTCTGTCTCTGAGATTTTCTTTACCTCAGGGCTTGGTTTTTGCTTTGATATGCATTTTCACCCTTTCATGCCTTTCCAAATCATACCCATTCAATTAAATTTGCCACAGGTTAACTTCACTCGACGTGTAGTAACATTTACAAGGAATAGACATGCTTCTAAGATCCATTCAAACTGTCCCAGATAAAGGTATGAATACTTATAGAATGGAATTATTTACGTTTTTTATTTTTAATAAATTTGCAAAGATGTTAAAATTTAGTGTTTTGCTTTGCCATTATGGTGTATGGAGTGTATGGAGTCTAGATTTATGTGGAAAAAAGTAATTTAAAGCAGTTTAACAAGGCAGCAACATAACAAAATGAGGAAAAAAAGAGAAGGGGTATGAATACTTTCGCAAGGCACTATAGTAACAAACAGCCAATATGTTAATAATAGGCATGTTATTAAGCAACTAGTTAATAGCAAGAATTGGTCCCTATACTACATTGTTTCATATTTCCCTGCTCAACACTCCAAATTTGGTTTTCACTGCGATGCCATAGAAATGTTTTGTGTTTGCCAAAGAATCTTACAGTGAACAGTTCTTAAAAGAACATTTTTTTCTTAGTGTGAAGAACATTTGAATAATCTAAGCACCTTTTGCAGATGGAAAGATTTTCATAGAACCATCAATGCTGAAAGTGAGCTGTTATTTGCTGTAGATCTAGAGTCATTGAGTAGAACTTAATAACTGGATCAGTCTGAATCATTCGGATTGGTTGTGTGGATCAGCTGATTCATTGAAAAATCCAAGTTCCAAGTTTAAAAGAGTGATTCATTCACAAATTCCACATATTTGCTCTTTCAAGGAGCGCTTACGAAATTGTCAATGGTCTGTGAATAAAAACAACTTTAAAATTCCAGTCTCTTAATGATGCTTCTTAAAGCAAAGTTCGGGAGGAGCACGTCAGATACTTAGCCTAATTAACACAGCTGGAACTCACTCAAGTCAATCTACATCATGCATAAATACAGCCGACTCACCTCTACCCATTTGACGGATTATCAGCATTCGGTTTGCACCTTTTGCCATGACATCACAGATCTTTCCCAGGATTTACAGGATTCATCGCGGTCTCTGCTTGACCAGCCACGCACGCTCTCACCAAAGCCCTTAAAATGTAATCTCGCCCCCACCGGCGTCACTTCCAAACTTCTTCCCCGGCATCCTCTTGTCATCCGGCCGGGCCAACAATTCCTCCGATCGGAAAGTGGATCGTTTTTAATGCCTGAGGCAAACGCTGATCAATTCCGACGCACCGTCCTCGCGGAGGATAAACAAAGTGAATCCGTACGATCTTAGTTATTCGTTTCCCTTCAATCAGCCAACCTCACTCTTAAATCCACTCCAGCAGGGCAGCCAATATTTCCAGCAAACTCGCAAAGCCCCGTACTCCCCTCGTTCGATACCACCACCGCCCCGCATTAGACCCGGCTCGTGCACTGGGTCTCACCGGCAGGCCTTCAACGAGCCTGGGCCGCGCCCCAGAGCTCATCGCACCAAAGCCACTCACTGCCCGCTTTGGCTCAACCATTTAACGTGGCTCTCCCGGCCACAGCATCGAATGCAGCTCTCGTAGCAGACACTATAGCCTGAAGACGTCTCCGCTAGAGACACAGGTCATGTTGCAAATAAATTTTATAAACAGTTGCAAAGGTAGGTCATTTTTTGCTAAAGGCTTTTAAACGATGTTGTGACATAAAATGATGTCAATGTAATTTTTGTACCTAGGATTGAAGAAACTCCGTAAAACACAACAAATTACTCAGTTTCTGAATTAATATTATTTTTATTTTTAATTTTAAATTACACATTTCACTCATAATCTGACAAAAGATCGATTTTCGAGAAATAAGTGTTTGCCTAAATGACTATAAATAAATATTAAAATAAAAATAAATAAATAAATAAACAGAGCAAGTGCAACTAAGCACTCGTGATGTGCATATTGCAAGCACCTCTCTCCAAGTCTCT
This sequence comes from Garra rufa, assembly GCF_049309525.1. NCBI lineage: Eukaryota > Metazoa > Chordata > Actinopteri > Cypriniformes > Cyprinidae > Garra > Garra rufa. Next base: position 40,490,766 of record NC_133361.1, read on the forward strand.
AGCGGATGTGCCACTAGGCTAGCTTTTCAACACTTATTACTTTGCATGGTTAAGAGGAAAATGTCTTTTTAGCTTCTTATTTTCAAAGCATGCCTGAAGTTGCTAAATTTTTTACAATTATAGGATATTTCACTAAATATCAGGGCTGGGTATTGTCACCAATTTGGCGATTCGATTCTTATTTTTATGGTTTCGATTCGTTTTGATATCTATTTCATTTAAAATGTTAGTTTTGCAGACATGTGATCCATATTTTGATATAAATGTTGGTAACTGAAACTCTCCTACTTAAGTTTATTACTGAAATACACATCTACATTAATAATAGGGTGCACACAGTTGTTATTTTAAACGACTTTTATTTTAAATAAACACTGTAACAAGAAGTCATAAATATGTGCATCCATTGTACACCATGTAAACAAACTGCAAAATGCACATTACTGTAAAAAAAAAAAATAAATAAAAAAAAAAATAAAAAAAAAAAAAAAAAAAAGACTGTAAATGTGCAACAGTGAAATCTATTAAGAACTTCAAACATGTTTAAGAAATAAAACTTTTTTCTAAATTCAAAACACTCAAAACAGGCCCATCATAAAGCCTTTGTCTGCTTATACAAAACATTCTAACTGTCCATAAAACTAACAGTTCTTAATTACAGCCTAATCATTTTTCTGCAAAAGAAGCAGCTGATCAACATGTTCTGATCTGATCTAAGGCAGCTCCTTTGCGCTGTGATTAGATCACCAGCGGTTGAGAAAACTCTCTCAGCAGGAACACTAGTGACACCTTCAAGACGAGAGGTGAATATTCATATCCTCTTACGTGAAGCACGTGCATTAAGAATAGATTCGGGGATTTCCCGAATGGATATAGTTGCATTCAACTGAAGATCGATTAAAATCGGAGAATCAATATTTTTTACCCAGCCCTACTAAATATGTTGCTATGTGCTTTGGAAAAGACTTCGCTAAGGTAATCTGAGAAGTTGCAAAATCTGGTAACAATTTGTCCAATTGGTAACACTACCATACTGCAACATACAATCTACCCGCCCCACCTTCCCACAGCACGCGGTTTTAAATGTGTTTTTATTCTAAGTTCACAAAGCTTGAACTTAAGAATGCAGCAATTTCTCGTGCAAGATCGTGCTTCCAGTCTTATCCATTCACATATGAATGTAAGTCTATGGAATGACGCGGCCTCCAGCTCCTGTAGCAAACACTACCGTGATGCTGCCTCTGCTAGCAATGCAGGCTACACGGGTTCTTCCAGACTCCCATCCCGTGGCCCACAGATCAAGCCAGCGTGAGGCTGCCTCTGCTTGCAACACAGGCCCACAAATCTCAGCCTTTTTCCTGCAACTACTAATAACCGTTTTTTCTTTTCAGTGGCCTCCTGTAGCAGACCGTAGAGCACCAATGAGCTGACGATTGTTTTTACATGTCACCGTGCAATTTCATTTTCGTTTGACTAAATCACATTCAATTGAAATTACCACTTAATCTTTAATATTTGGCCATTTCTTTACAACAGACATGTTGGAATTGCAAATCCTTGGATGCGGACATCAAAGCTGGCACTCTTCCGAATTTATCATTACATTCAGTCATTTCACAAATAACCAGCATTTCCCCCGTAGGTGGCATGAATTAAATGAGGGTTTCACATTAGCCAATCGAAGTGGCTACTAGCATAATTCTTGGGTACGAAATGCCCTCTAGTCTATCTGTCAGCTCCGCATAACTCCCTGTTTCCAAGGATTGTCGCCTAAAAAAAAAAAAAAAAAAAAAAAAAAAAATCCTCTTCACGAATTCTCTCACAATAGTAGGACATTGATCGTGCAACCAATTCGTTAAATCATGGGTCTTCACACTGGCAAAAGTCGACATCACCTCAGCTTTTAAAGCTATGCCATCCATCCAGAACCATGGCACTTATTTAGGGTACGTTAACACAAGAAGCCTATGTCATATACCCAACTTTCAGATGCAAGCAGCACCAAGATTTTCTGACGTTATCAGAAGCGGCTTTTGGATTTGGCAAACATTTTACGTAAAGTCATCCTCAAAGCATCTACCCCTTTTTAGACAACTCAAATTTAGACGAACTCCCTGTCAGATGCTGCTAGAGCGTCCCGGTGGTGCAAATGTTTCTCTTTCGACTATCAACTACCGGCGAAACGTACCTGTCTGAAGCCGCGAGTATTGAACTCGCGTCAGACCCTGCGAGAGCCTTTCCGCTCGTAAATGTTTTCCTTCAACTACCAAAAAAAAAAAAAAAAAAAACTTTCCATCCCTGACCTTTTCCTCACTACGGTCGCCGAGGTATTCCCGTCTGATGCCGTGAGCATTGGCCTCCCGTCAGACACCCAAGGAGCCCCCGACCACAACTTACCTTTCCGTCCCACGTCCTGCGGGGCCCACCCGTCCGATGCCGTGAGCATTGGTCTCCCGTCGGATGCGCAGGGGCCCCCAGGTCGGACACCTAACCTTTTCGACACCACAGTCGGCGGGGCCTACCCGTCCGATGCCGTGAGCATTGGTCTCCCGTCGGACGCTGCAAGGGGCCCCCGCCCGGTCAACTGCACTTTTCTTCCCTACAGTCGGCGGGGCCTACCCGTCCGATGCCGTGAGCATTGGTCTCCTATCGGACGCTGCGAGAGCCAAACCGACCTTGCAATTTTTCCGTTCCGTCCGACGGTCGGCGAGACTCATCCGTCCGACTCCACAAGTCTCCGCCTCCCGCCGGACACTATCTGAGCCCCTTCAGGCCAACTTCACATCTTTTCCCCCCACCTGGCGAGGCTTACCCATTCGAGGTTCTGAGTCCTGATCTCCCCTCGTATGCTTGGCGAGAGCCCTCCCAGTCGGGTTTTCCTTTCTGCCCTCCCGGCCGGCGAGGCATACCCGTCCGATGTCGCGAGCCTTGGTCTCCCGTCGGACGTCGGCAGAGTTCTCCCGGTCGGGTTACTTACTTGGCGCCTGCAAGCGAGACTTATCCATGCGATGCCGTTTGCATTGGTCTCCCATCGTATGTCGCGAGAGTCGCCCGCACCAGGCGTCCCAAAACCTTTTTACCTGCCAAACCAAGAAGACCCACTCGTCTGACGTTCTGAGTCTTGATCTCCCGTCGGAGGCTTCATGGGTCCTCTCGGTCAGCACCAATAGGGGCCGATCGACCAGTAGAGCCCTAATGCCAACATCGTAAGCTGCTCCGGCCAAGGCAACCCGGGTTCTCCTGATCGGGCCCCAACCACGCTGCTCCTCCTTCGGCCGGTAGGGCTCACCCGTTCCAACGCTGTGCACATCCCGTTGAGTATCGGTTGAGCTCTCCCGACCGGACGCCCTAAATCCCGTAATCCATACAAGCAGTCGGTAGAGCCTTTCGACCTGATACAAAAACCTCTCCCATCAGAGTACGAAAGGCTCCCCCGGCCAGCTAACCAAACATCTTCTCCCAAACAACGGCCCCCGCCAGATCTCAGCGCTTTGGGGGGTCCTCTGCTGGCGGCTGTCCTACATTGCTTATTGGGGGGTACTCTAGGTTCGGGCCATTCCCGAGCTCGGAGCCCTTCCCCGGACAGCACGCCAAACATGCTTACATACTCCAGCTAATTATATGTAAGTGGGAACTCGTGAAATGATGCTTCTTAAAGCAAAGTTCGGGAGGAGCACGTCAGATACTTAGCCTAATTAACACAGCTGGAACTCACTCAAGTCAATCTACATCATGCATAAATACAGCCGACTCACCTCTACCCATTTGACGGATTATCAGCATCCCTCCACCACCCCATCTCCTCACTCCGAGTTCCTTCTACACATATACATAGGGGGGGGGGTACTCTAGGTTCGGGCCATTCCCGAGCTCGGAGCCCTTCCCCGGACAGCACGCCAAACATGCTTACATACTCCAGCTAATTATATGTAAGTGGGAACTCGTGAAATGCTAATTCATGATGTGTGTTGCTGTTGGTCGGCATCTGTCAGTGCGTTGTGAATTAGCAATTAGTCACTCAAATTTACACTTTTTAATCTTTTGAAAGTTTGTCTTCATTCATTATTCACATCTTCTCCCTTTTTTTGTGAACTATTCCTTTAAGAAGACCCGATTAATTAAAGAAAAAAAAGGTGTAATGCAGGTTCAAAGGATAATGTCAAGAGCTCATCTGGTGGTCTTTTTCAATGTTTTTAAATAGTTGATGCTTCGCCTGAATGAGGCAGTGTTGTAGACACGTTGTGTGGTCAAGATGGTGAGCCTGCAGATTTGAGAAAAACATCTGTTACCCGTAATTAATTGTGTAAAAAAGCCATTTTGAGTCATCAGTTAATGTTGTTGTGGGTTTGTTTAAATTTATAGAAATCAAGTTGTAGCCACTCAAGATCAAAGCAGCAGTGTAGAGCACCTGCGTCCTTCGCCCACCATGTCCCGCTGGGACATAAACAGAAAATGTCAAGCAAACTAAACACATTCCACCTGCACTGTCTCCATTACATTTTGCCGATGGGAAGACAAGTCCCAAAGTCCCCCACAAACCACGTTCTCAGTACTAAGACAACGAATGCTTCAATGACTCGGCTCTAGATGGGCGGTTACTCTCCTGTGAACTTGCCGAAACAACTGCTGGCCACCCACAGCTGTTTTACAAGGATGTCTGCAGGCCTGACATGATCGTTCTGGACATTAACATGTAGCGCTGGGAGGTGTTGCAGTTGACTGATCTAGATGGAGCGGTATCCTCACACAGCGGCTAAAGAGGGGTGAAAAGACGCCCACTAGCCAGAACGAGTACAGATAGAGCTGGCACAGGGATCACCGTAACACTTCGCTTACCGACAAACAAAAGAGATTCTGTAGCATCGATGTTGCATAACCCTAGTAAATCTTACACCATTTTGCAACCTTCAGTGTTATCACAGAATTTTGTTTGTACATGGGTTAGTGATGTTTGTTTTTTGTACAAATCTATTAATTTATTCTAGAATACATATAATAGGCTTCATAATACTTTAATACTCCTCTGTTATGATGAAAATGTTTTTACCTTCTAATTAAAAATGTATTTTCATCATTTTTGGGGGTATAAAGTCAAACATGTCAAGGTAAAACAACTCTCCTGGAAATGAAATGAAGAACAAAATCCTCATTAAAAATTGAACAGAAAACATTATTAAATTAATTTGCCATAATTCCACTATTTGTAAAATAAGGAATAATTCAGAATATTTCTTAAGTACTTTATCTCTTTGTTTATTAAATAACAACTGTACTTTTTACCTTGAAAAATATATTTAATTTTAGAGTCAGTAAAAAAAAAAGGTATAAAAGTACAATATAAAAAAGATTACACACTAGTGAAATATTTTTGTAAAGGTAAAAGTAATTGTATGGTTACCTTGAAAAATACATTTATTTTTTAGAGTCAATAAATGTAGCCTTTTCTTAAATTGTATAACCGTACAATATAAAAATATTGTACATTAGTGAAATTTAAAGATATTTTTCTTGAAAAATATATTACATTTTTGAGTCAATAAATGTAAAAAAATGGTATAAAGTATAATATAAAAAATAGTGTACCTTAGTGACATATTTATGAAATATTAAAATATTTTACGTTAGCTCTCTATTTAGTAAAGAACTCAAATTTATAATATATTAAATATATTTTTCTAGGTAAAAAGTAAAATGTAGGTTTTCTAGAGTAAAACATTTCACTAACATACAATATTTTTTTTTACATTGTACTTTTATAAAATTTTTAGGAGAAGTTTACATTTAAACATTTACACTCTAAAATTAAATGTATACAAAAATATTTCACTAATGTGTAAGATTTCGTATATTTTACCTTTAAATTGACATTTATTGACTATACAATTAGTAATTGTATGTTTACCTTAAAAATATATATTTAATTTTAGAGTCAATAAATGTAAGCTTGGTAAATGGTATAAAAGTACAATATAAAAAATATTGTGAACTTTAAAAAATTGAAAAAAAAATTGTGTACGTTATTGGAATATTTTTGTGAAGGTAAAAATAATTGTATTTTTACTTGGAAAAAATACAGAACATTAAATTTCAATTTAAAAACGGTATACACGTATAAAAATACTGTATTTAAAAAAAAATAATTGTAAAGATGAAACTACTTATAAGCCATATAAAAACCTTCATGAACACTAACTTAGCACATGGGTTAAACTAGATTTTTAAAAGACTGATCAATTTCAATATTGTTTTCATTGACCCACTTAGCTATGTTGAAAACTGATTACATTTGTGTCTCTATTTGAAAGACGTCACATGTTTTCCTTTAATCAACTCCACCTCACAAGCTGGCAATCTGCTTTTGTTCTTTAAAGCCTGAGCTGACAATAGCAATAGCCTGCTCCGATCAAATCAACCAGTAACCTGCCTCTCTAACTCTCCACTCTCTCTAAACTTGCTTGTCGGATTTCATTGGATTTGTCCCAGTCTGTTTTTATTGCAAATGGTTTCGGTCAAACGGCGGAGCGCCGTTGTCCGTGGGGAGAGGAACCGTGTGAGCAGACAATGAAGCAATCTTGCTTGAATTCAGAGCTTGTGCCACATCCCCAGTCACATACCAGTTTGTTTGTGTTTGATTGAGGGAAGGAGGATTTGCATGATGCAGTGCTCGGAGAGAAATAGAAGCACTTGAAGGAATAATAAAGATATATATATAAATAATGAGAAGAGAGGGTGTGTGGAAGGAGATCATTTTTAGAGGGACGAGAAATCATCTGTGGATTGTGCATTATAGACATAAACGTAACCTATCTGGATCCATTTAGGTGTGTGTGTGTGTGTGTGCATGCGCATTTATGCTTTCCTTTAGTTTGTCCGCTATATTGGTGAGCCTAGCACAACACATTGATTTCCTATTGGTCGATGCGAGCCGGAGTTAAATAGCAATAGGAAGGAGTTCAGAACAAACACACTCTTTTTTCCCCCTCATTTGTCTATTTTCTCTCTTTCTTCCCTCTAGTAATCAGTTTCATAAGCATGAAGGATGACCTTTTGGAGTCTAAGAACCAACAAGCTGGAGTTATGTTGAGCAGCACAAGATGGACCAGCCTCTAGCGAATGAATAAAGCAAGAAGAAAGTAGAGAGAGAGAGAGGGGTGGAAGGAACAGTGTTTGATTATTCATGATGAAATAACTTGCCAAGACAGAGGGAACGAGAGAGATTGGGAGTTAGGGCATACAGGAGGCCAGCGCATGCAGAGTGCTCCAGTGTCTTGTGGGATAGCTCCACGTCTCCCTTGTAGGCCATTTTTCTACTCTTTTACATTCTCAGATGTGACAACAGCCTCCTGGCCATCGTGTCCCACCAATCCTGTCCCGACAGTTAACGCGACGCACATGCACAGCACACGCATACTCCTTCATGAGAAGGATTGAAGCTTTATTTCTTCCTGTCTTTTCCCACCTTGTTCTTTAAAGACTGGAATGCACATCATTTTCCACCGATTTACAGTCTGAAGAAGTTGACACTAGTTGCCTAAAGTCAGAGCCAGTCTGCAAAATTGAGTTGACAGATTTCATAGAAAATCACGTAGTGTATGATGGTCACAGCATTTTTACCTTCAGACTATGGGTGTGTTCACACTTGTAGTTTGGTTCGTTTGGTTCATTTGGTCTACAATCCAGAGGTGCTACACTTCGTAACATTCATTCACATATTTGCGCTACGCTACCGCATACAGCGTCTTCACACACAGATGAAACTTACTAGAGAAGTGTGAAGTGTGACATAAATGCATCTGTAAATAAATGCAATTTAAATTCACTTGCGCATGCTTTAATTACCTTTAAATGAAACATATATGCTCGCTTCGAACTATTAGTGTGTGAAGACACTGTATGCGGTGGCGCAGTGCAAATATGTGAATGAATGAAAGTGTAGTAAACGTCAACGGATTTCCCCTGCTCAGGGAGTAGGGAGCAATGAATACTGTGCAGGGACCATGTCAATCAGAACACTGTTCAATCACAGAGCTTACTCCTAACGAGCGGGTTATCTGAATCAGGTGTGTTAACTAAGAGAGACATGCAAAATATGCAGAGCGGGGGGCGCAATCTACCACATGACCAGCCAAGCTAAACAAGCGCTCACTCTCGACACTTTGGTGAGCTTTGGCTTAGACCGAAACCGGAGCAGGAGTAGACAAGAATGGCTCCTAAGCGATTGAGGTGTTGTGTTGTTGGATGTAATAATGATCATAGCAGTTGTCATTTACTCCCGACATCTGAGCCGCTGAAGATGCAAAGGATTAATGTTACAGTACTTTCTTTTTTGAAGGGAATGCGCCCTCCGATCTACCTAAATGCGTCTATGTTTACCAACAGAAGAAGTGAGTATTTTTTGAGGGTTTTTTATGAATCTTTGCAAATCGCCTTTCTTAATAATGTACTAGATAGCAGGTTTCATGGTTAAATGCGGCTAAAGTAAACAGGACGGCTCGCCACCCCACAGAAGAGAGGGGCGGGGTAAGCAGAGCTCATTAGCATTTGAAGGGACATGCAACAAATAGGTTGCTGTGAAAAGCACTGATTTTGACAAGGTGAAGAGTGTTGTTTTACACTACCATTGAGAAATTTTAACCAAACTATGTTATAGTCTTTTCATTGAGATAATAAAAGAATGCATGTGGAAAATGGGCTTTCGATGACCCCTTTAAGTAATCAAACTTATTACATTTGATTACTTTTCTACATTTAAATTTCTGTTTTTTTTTTTCTACATTTTTCTAAACTGGGAATCATTTTAAAATATTTAAAGCAGACAGTGTTAACCTTACTTAACACTGATTATTGCCAGACTTTCAAAATTCTTCATCACTTGAATTAAGATTATAAGATTATAAGAAGTGAATTTTAAAACTTTAGCATCTGTTTTCACTTTGAGGTTGTTTTGAGGTTAAATACAGATTTAAAATTATAACAAGATTTATTATATGTAAAATACTGTAGCTATGATACTGTTTTTAAAAACCAAAGCATATGTGACCCTGGACCACAAAACCAGTCTTAATTAGCACAGGTATGTTTGTAGCAATAGCCAAAAATACATTGTATGGGTCAAAATTATAAATTTATCTTTTAGGTCAATAATCATTAGGATAATAAGTAAAGATCATATTCCATGTTTGTAAATTTCCTACTGTAAATATATCAAAACTCAAATTTTAATTAGTAATATGCATAGCTAAGAACTTCATTTAGACAACATAATGGCGATTTTCCTAATATTTAGATTTTTTTGCACCCTCAGATTCTGGATATTCAAATAGTTGTTGATGTGGAAAATGATTGATTCGAAGTCAGACGGGTGGGGTTAAAATGATTATAAAATTTATTCAATATTTTCAAATATATTTCATATATATTTGAATCAAAATGTAAATCACAATCCAACAAATAGTAGCAAGTGAGAGAATCACACCATGAATAGTCCCTAATTCCATTAACAAGGAATAAACATTGGTTCCAATTTCATAATCAGTAAGCCAATTCAAATATGTTCAATAGTATTATATTTCTTTGAGAAGATATACCAATGCAGAAATTATAAGAAAAGTTGCAATAATATTTACTGTCTCAAAAGTTGGGAGTTCCATAAATGCCAAGTTGCAATTAATTAAGTCAAATTTAGTCAAATAGTCTAATAGCAATATCAAGTCTAATAGAAAGTTAGACCTTTCAGGTGCACCCAGAAGAAAGTTGAGAGCGGAGTAAAGGAGGTTGAGAAGTCTCCGATCTGTCCAGGATAAAATTTAAAAATCTAAAGGTCAAAGTCAGTTGAAAATACATCAATATATCAACTCGTGAATAAACTCGTGATTAGTAATTATAAACTTGAGTTGAGTGGACGTGCAGTTTCATTTCTCCTTTTTAGTTTAATTTATAACTTGAGATGTTGAGATATGTGAATGTTAATCTAATTGTCCATCTAAACTGTCTTCATTAAGTACCAAGAATAACCGTTTTGCGGAACTGTGCTTCGGACATCACACACATACACAGATGAAGATGGAAAAATACAGATGAAACATAGGGTGCTTTCACACCTGCCTTGTTTAGTTCGGTTGAATCGCACTAGAGTTCGTTTTCCCTCTTGGTGCGGTTCGTTTGGGCAGGTGTGAATGTAGCAATCGCACTCGAGTGCGCACCAAAAGCGTACCAAAAAAAGCGTACCGAGACCTCCTTGAAGAGGTGGTCTCGGTACGCTTTCAAATGAACACTGGAGCGGTTCGTTTGTGGTGAGAACATGAACCGAACTAGAACAGACCCAACCGCAAAAAGTACTGCGCCTTTTTGGACTAATCCAGCTGCCGTAGTCCGCTGCGCTGTTCATTATGGGATGAGGACAAGTATTTGTTGACAGTTAGCGCTTTAGCAACATAGCCCCATGACAGCTCGCGGACAAACTTGGAGTTGTGAGGAGGTGCGGAGCCTCATAAATTTGTTCTGATGATCATATAGGTCCCAACTTTCGAAAACTCACAAGAACATCACAATCTTTCTCATTGTTTAAGGGGCCGTTCACATGTCGCGCCTAAAAACTCATGGAAAACGCCTGTACAGCTATGATAAGCTATTTCTCCAACTTGTCAATGCTTTCAATGTTATTAAGGGAAAGGATGAAGCTGATTGGTTGGTTTATGTCACATGACCTGCAGTGCACTTGCAGCATTCTGAAAAGTTGCAATGTTTTTATCTCGATGCGGCGCGTTCACGAATGGAAAAAACCTGCGCGTCGCGACCACGTCACTTCCATTCTGAGCGCCTACATTTGAAATAACGAGCTTGAGCGCGCAAAAGACGGGACATGTGTATGGCCCCTAACAGTTTAGAAAATACGTTCAACACACTGATCTATATAATTCTCTATTATAGATCAGTGGTTCAATGACACGATCTGGCCAACGAGTGAGGTGGATGTTGTCACATGACTGCATTTTGGTTCGTTTCAACTGGTTCGGATCAGAGCAATCAGTGTGGTGTGAAAAGGACCCAAAACGGCAGAAAAATGCTACAATGTATCATTTGTCGCTCTCGGTCCGGACCAAATGAACCGAACCACAGATGTGAAAGCACCCATAATATACTTCGAAGGATGAATGAAGCATTCAGCACTATACTGAGTAGCTTAATCAATAAGACATAACGTCTAGGTTACGTAGGTAACCCTCGTTCCCTGAAGGAGGGAACAGAGACGTTACATGGGAACTGCCCGAGAGTCCAATCACCTCTGAGCCTTATACAACAGGCCAATGAAAATTGGCGAGTGGAATTTGCATGCCAAGCCACTCCCCCGTACATACGGGTATATAAGATGGCGGCTGCAACACACTCATCAGGTTCTTGCTGAAGAGCCGGAACGAGCCGGCGTCAGCGCGACGCCGGGCCCGTGGCAGGGGATGTAACGTCTCCGTTCCCTCCTTCAGGGAACGAGGGTTACCTACGTAACCTAGACGTTCCCCCTCAGTCGAGTCACTCCGACGTTACATGGGAACAGACCCTCTGGAACAGGCCACGGCCCAGACGCCGCGTTACGCACAGACCCACGTGCCGGCAGGCGGATGTGCCAGCAGGCGGATATGTAACGTAACCTTCCCAACGCCCTAGGGGCCAATAAGGGGTCCCACAGGGATGCCAGAAGACTGAAGCACGGGTTGGGGGGCAGAGCACATGAACAATTCTTACGCATGTGGAAAATAAGAAAATTCAATATATCCATAAGGCTAGGGATATACGAGGGAAACAGCGGTCTTCTCTGCTGGAAAAATAAATAATAAGCCACTACCTGCGGGGCGAAGGAGACCCAGGCAGGAGCACAGTGAGAACTACTCCGCATCTAGCCCTGACTGCGGGGCATGGAGGACCCAGGGTTCACCGGGGGGAACCTACTGGAAAAGAGCGCACGGATCCCTATGGGAATGGCGCAGCAAGCCGACACCAGCCGTCCTCCCGCTCACCTGATGTCTATGTTAAGACACGGGAGGAGACGGCCTCTACGCAGAGGTTGTAAAACCTGGCGAAGGTATTAGGTGTCGCCTAGCCGGCAGCTCTACAGATGTCTGCTAGTGAGGCGTCGTGCGCCAAAGCATAGGAGGATGCAACACTCCGGGTGGAGTGGGCATGCACACCCAAGGGGCACGGCTGTCCCTGGTACAAGTAAGACAGGGAGATGGCATCTACCACCCAATGAGCCAACCTCTGTTTGGAGACAGCATTCCCTTTCTGCTGACCTCCGAAGCAGAAAAAGAGTTGCTCGGTGCGTCTGAAGTGCCGAGTGCGGTCTACGTAGATACGCATGGCCCGGACTGGACACAGCAGCGCAGAAGCTGGGTCTGCCTCCTCCACGGGCAGAGCTTGCAGGTTCACCACCTGATCGCGGAAAGGCGTGGTGGGAACCTTGGGCACATAACCGGGCCGGGGTCTCAGGATCACGTGAGAATCGCCGGGCCCGAACTCTAGGCACGAATCGTCGACAGAAAAAGCTTAAAGGTCCCCTACCCTCTTAATGGAAGCCAGAGCCGTCAGGAGCGCTGTCTTGAGAGACAGGAACTTAAGCTCAACTGACGCGAGGGGCTCAAAGAGGGCTCCCCGCAGGCCCTGGAGGGCGACGGAGAGATCCCAAGAGGGTATGAGGCGCGGTCTGGGAGGATTAAGTCTCCTAGCGCCTCTAAGGAACCTAACGACCAGCGGGTGCTTACCTAGGGATAACCCATCCACTGCATCATGTTGTGCGGCAATAGCGGCAACATAGACTTTGAGCGTTGAAGGGGACAGCCTGCGCTCCAACTTCTCCTGCAGGAAGGAAAGCACGGCTGCAATCGAGCATTTCTGAGGGTCCTCTCCTCGAGAGGAGCACCAGTCGACGAACAGACCCCACCTCAGTGCGTAAGCCTGCCTGGTAGAGGGGGCCCGGGACTGAGTGATTGTGTCTATCACGGCCTGGGGAAGGCCGGCGAGGTCTGAGGCGTCCCGTCCAGGAGCCAGACATGCAGGTTCCAGAGGTCGGGACGTGGGTGCCAAATCGTGCCCATCCCCTGAGAAAGAAGGTCTCTCCTCAAGGGGATTTTCCAGGGAGGAGCTGCCGCGAGGGAAATGAGTTCTGGGAACCAGGTCCTGGTAGGCCAGTATGGGGCGACCAGGAGAACCTGCTCCTCGTCCTCCCGGATCTTGCACAGGGTCTGTGCAAGGAGGCTCACTGGGGGAAAGGCGTACTTGAGCCCCGGAGGCCAGCTGTGAGCCAGCGCATCCCTGCTGAGGGAAAAATGCTGCTGGCAGTGGGAGGATTCGGGGGAAGCAAACAGATCTATCTGAGCCTCCCCGAAATGGCTCCAAATCAGCTGGACTGTCTCGGGGTGGAGTCGCCATTCTCCAGGGAGGGTGGACTGTCGTGAGAGCTGATCGGCTGCACGGTTGAGATCCCCAGGAATGTAAATGGCACGTAGCGATTTCAGCCACGTTTGACTCCAGAGGAGCAGACGGCGGGCGAGTTGTGACATGTGAGGAGAACGGAGACCGCCTTGGCGATTGATGTAGGCCACAGTCGCAGTGCTGTCGGTGTGAACAAGCACGTGCTTCTGACGCACCGTCGGTCGGAAGCGACGAAGGGCCAGAAGCACTGCCAACAACTCGAGGCAATTGATGTGCCACTGCAGTCGAGGTCCTGTCCAGGAGCCCGAAACTGCCTGCCCGTTGCAAACAGCACCCCAACCCGTGGTAGAGGCATCTGTGTAAACCACAATGTGCCTGGACACCTGTCCCAGGGGTACTCCGGCCCGAAGGAAGGCAGGGTCTGACCACGGGCTGAATAGGCGGCGACACTGCGGGGAAACGCCAATCCGGAGTGTGCCACGGTGCCTTGCCCGTCTGGGGATTCGGTCGTGTAACCAGTGCTGAAGCGGTCTCATATGAAGCAAGCCGAGCGGCGTCACCGCGGCTGCAGCTGCCATATGCCCCAGGAGCCTCTGAAAAGTTTTGAGAGGAACCGCTGTCTTGTGTCTGAACAACTTCAGACATTTCAGCACCGACTGCGCACGCTCGTTGGTGAGGCAGGCTGTCATAGCGACCGAATCCAGCTCCATACCGAGAAAAGAGATCCTCTGCACTGGGGAGAGTTTGCTCTTCTCTCGGTTGACCTGAAGGCCCAGATGGCTGAGGTGCCGAAGCACCAGGTCCCTCTGTTCGCACAAGAGATCCCGCGAGTGAGCTATCAAAAGCCAGTCGTCGAGATAGTTGAGAATACGGATGCCTGTCTGCCAAAGAGGGGACAAGGCAGCCTCCGTGACCTTCGTGAAGACGCGGGGAGAGAGGGCCAGGCCAAATGGGAGCACCTTGTACTGATACGCTCGACCCTCGAACGCAAACCAAAGAAAGGGCCTGTGGCGAGGTAGAATCGAGACGTGAAAGTAGGCGTCCTTAAGGTCGATGGCTGCGAACCAATCCTGGGGACGGATGCAAGTCAGCATGCGTCTTGTTGTCAGCATCTTGAACGGCAGCCTGAGAAGGGACCGATTCAGGACTCTGAGATCCAGGATGGGTCTTAACCCACCACTCTTTTTGGGCACAATGAAGTAGGGACTGTGGAGCCCTGACTTCATCTCGGCTGGAGGGACTGGCTCGACCGCGACCTCCGCACGCAGGACAGCAGCATGTGTGTCCGAATGAACAGTAGTGTAGAGAACGCCTCTGTACCTGGGCGGACGCCTGGCGAATTGAATCGCATAGCCGAGACGTACCGTCCGTATCAACCACCGCGAGGGGCTGGGAAGCTGAAGCCAGGCTCCCAGCCACTTCGCCAGGGGAATCAAGGGAATGTTGACCGACGTGACCGTGGTGGGGCAGCCTAGGGGAGGAACGGGAAGGGGACTGCGCCCAGAAGGAAAAACGTCCTGGGGAGGTCAGACTGCTCGAGGCAGCGCTTACCTTCTTCCCTGGTTCCTGCGCTGGCGACAGACAGCTCCGAGTCCGGTATCGAGAGGGCAGATATGTGCCGCTCGAGACGGGAACGCGGGGCCGAGGCCCCAGAGGTGAGAAAATCGGCTCTTTTTGTGAAGTTTTGGGTACCGCCGACCCGTGGGCCGGCGGCAGCGTCAGGGTGCACAGCAACTCCCGGCCCTCCACCGGGAGCGGAGACGTAGATGTTGTCGTCGCCTGAAGAGCCATCTTCTCCACCTCTGGGTTGCCCGCATCAGGGACGTTTCGCAGATCTCTTGCGTGTGTTCTTAGCCGGTCCCTGAGAGGCGGGCGGCGCACCTCTCCCACGGCTAGCTCGACGTCGATGAGGAGGTTGGGCCACCGGCGGCGGGATGGAAGGTTCGCGGCGGGGCAGGATGTGTTTGATCGCCTCCGTCTGCTTCTGGACTGCCGAGAACTGCTGGGCAAAGTCCTTGACAGTGTCGCCGAAGAGGAGCGTGGGAAAAGATGGGAGCGTCAAGAAACCGAGCCTTGTCGACGTCTGCCATCTGGGCCAGAGTGAGCCACAGGTGTCGCTCCTGGACCACAGCCGTGGACATCACCTGACCAAGGGAACGCGCCGCGACCTTCGTGGCCCGGAGGGCGAAGTCGGTGGCGGCGCGGAGTTCTTCCAAAACCCCCTGGTCAGGACCACCCTCGTGCAGTTGTTTTAGCGCCTGAGCCTGGTAGACCTGGAGAGTGGCCATGGCGTGCAAGGCGGTAGCGGCCTGCCCAGCAGCGTGATAAACGCGGCCCGCAAGCGCGGACGAGCGTTCACACGCCCTGGACAGGAGATGCGGGTGATCCCGCCAGGTGGCAGCGCCGCGTGGGCAGAGATGCACCGCCACAGCGCGCTCAACCTGGGGGATGGCCACGTACCCCCTGGCCTCCCCGCCATCGAGGGTGGCGAGGGGAGAGGAGCTGGGGCGGGCCCGAGATGAAAAGGGGGCCCGCCAGGTCTTAGTCAGCTCCTCGTGCACCTCCGGGAAAAATGGGACTGGGGGGGACCGCAGCGGAGCTGCGGGAGCCCTCCCTAAAAACCAATCATCCAGCCTAGAGGGATCGGCCGGAGGCGCTGGAGGCACCTCAAGACCGATCCCCCTGGCGGCCCGGAGGAGCATAGCCGAGAGCTCGACGTCCGCGTCAGACGGAGCGACCACCTCGAGAGGGGGTCGCGCCGCCGAGGCATCCACCTCGCCCACCGACTCTCCCTCTGATGCTGCGGTAGACATCTCATCGTCTGCAGGAGCACCGAAGGAGACGCTCAGCCCGCTGGGCGGGGAAGCGTACTGCTGCGGGAACTCGACGGGGTCACGCTGTGGTGCAGAAGACCGCAGGGCTTTCTCAGCCAGCGGTGCATTCCGCACGGTAACTCTTAGGTCCCCCCCGCATCTCGCCGCGGTGGCCGAAAAGCATTGACGGCTTAACGACTTACCGCGGGAGGAAGGTGGGGGGAGCCGGCTCGCGAACGAGCGGCGGGACCTCAGCGTGGCCATGGTCATGCACTCGCAGTGCGGGCATGAACCATCCATGATCGCCGCCTCAGCATGCTCAACCCCTAAACATGTGAGGCAGAGATCATGTCCGTCCGCAGAGGAGAGGAAACTACCACATCCTGAAGCGCACGGCCGAAAAGGCATTCTGAAAAGAACGTCTGAATCGGCCGTGAGAAATTGACTCTTTTAGCTCCCGGTCTGCCCAGGGAGAAGCCGCGGGGCGGCTGTGCACTCGACGGGGCTTGCTCGCTGGAATGCAGGCGGCTTGATGCTGTTAGAACGGCAGCCCGCGGGAGGATCGCTGGTGGCTGCCAAACAGTCTCTTATAGCTCTTTTAGTGATTTGGCAGCGCACCAGCAGAGAGAGAGAGAGAACTCTTGAAGAACTCAGTGAAGTTTCTTGAAGAACAGCAACGGCTCGTGTGAGAGGCTCTGAAAGCATGAATCTGATGAGTGTGTTGCAGCCGCCATCTTATATACCCGTATGTACGGGGGAGTGGCTTGGCATGCAAATTCCACTCGCCAATTTTCATTGGCCTGTTGTATAAGGCTCAGAGGTGATTGGACTCTCGGGCAGTTCCCATGTAACGTCGGAGTGACTCGACTGAGGGGGAACCAAACTTCTAATATTTCAAGATGATTATTAGGTAATATTTCTATATTTTGATTAGGAACGCAATACTCATGTCTCAGCTCGTGATCAAAAGTGTTATTAATGTGCATGTTTGCCCACCAACCCAAACTTTAAAAAGGCACATTTACTAAGAAGTACTTCTTGTTCTTGTTCTAAGAATCGGTCTGTGTCTGAGGTCATGATAGATATGATAAAATGTACGAAAATAACATGGCTACATAGCAACAGCATACAGACTCATGTCATGTCTCAAAAGGTCAGTCAGGGCAAAACTGTTAGGGCATTGAATACATATTCTCAAAAAGATTAATAAATATAATAATTCATAAGACATATTCATAATACACAGTTAATAATGCATAATCCTACATATGAATATGCAAATTCTTGTTAATTTCATAAAGTCGACACATCAGTTGTATTTCTGCTAAATATTGTCCTATCCTAACAAACCATACATTAATTGAAAGCTTATTTATTCAACTTTTTTTTCAGATGATGTATAAATCTCAATTTCAAAAAGTTGACCCGTTTTGTGGTCCAGGGTCACATATACATAAATCCAAATAGAAAATAAACAGTTATCAAATATACACATTTTTATTTGCACATATTTACACACATTTTTGAGCAGTCAATGCAATTTTGTCAAAAAATCGATCAAATCTGTGTGTAAAAATATTCAGATGTAACCCCACCTTTGTAAATGTTAAAATTTAATTAGGCAAGGCAAGTTTATTTATATAGCACATTTCATACACAATGGTAATTCAAAGTGCTGTACATAAAAGGAATTAAAATCATAATAGCATAAAAATCATACAAATTTATAATAATCACAACAATAAAAACAAAATTTAAGAACATTTAAGATTATTTAAAAAAATGATTTAAAATTAATTAGTACAGTACATATTTTTCTTAGTAACTGTAACAGATTACTGTTACGTTTTGTAATTAAATTACGTAATCTTATGTAACTAGTTATTTTTCAAAACTGAGGGCCAGTTTTTTTTCTCTAATTTTATTTCATTATTTTTCATTTTTTTTTAGCAACTGTTTTAAATGAATGAAAGTGAATGAGGACTGGCAGAAAAAAAACACCACGAACTGTGCTTTTTGTGGCTGTTCAAGTCTTTTAAAATATGATAATAATATAACAGCTTTGGAACAGACTGAAATTCTGGAATCTGCCATATCTCTTCTCTCTTGTTCATTAGAAAATTTATTAATTTGTTCCCTCATTCCTTTTTAAATGATGGCCATGATTTAACTAAATTAAAACAAGGGAACTAAGGAATACAATGCCGCCACAGTTTAACTAAAATGAGGAAGACATCATTGGAACACATTTTAATTTGTGGCCACAATATCCTTTATTTTTTCCCCCACAAGTCAGGTTCAGAACTCTGTAATTATATGATTCATGGATGAAATATTCTTTTTGAGTCAGACATTTTCAATAAATCAGTTTGATTCTGAATGATCTTTACTGATCCGTTCCTCAAGTTCATAATTTTTTGAAACTTGAAAGCTGCAGTACCTGCAAAAATGACTGATATATTCTTCAAAATGTCTGTCATATGAGTTTTTTGAGTGTCATGATTGTGATTTTTTTTTTTTTTTTGGTTGAACTAATCCTTAACGTCCTGCTTTATCTGTGCACAAATAATGCGAATGTATTTCCATTCTAATCCACTGTATTTTCTCCCTCATATCCTTTTCTTCCTCTCTCCATTTCCCTTTCTCAGTTCTCTTCTCTTTTGCTCCCATGGCTCCTGTTTCTATTTTTTCCTCTCTTCCTGCTGTCTGTCCACTTGGGGGCCTCCTGCTTATATCATATCTGAGCGTATGAGTGTAAATCAGTGTATGTGTGTGTGTGTGTGTTTGAGAGATCCGGTGTGTGTGTTAATGTAATAAGAGGTAAAGTGTGTTTTAGGGAGGAGAAAAGAGAATGCTGAAATAAGGATGTGTTATTCAGTACGTTTCATTGTAATTTTACTCTGTGATCAATACAAATGAGAGCTGAGACTGCGTCAGGCCGCAGATCAGAAAGAGTCATCATTTCAGGATATGAAATCATCTTTCACCCGACTGAAAACTACAGATGGATAGATGGATGTCGGGGGAGAGGCAGAGGTGTGTGTATGTGTGTGTGTGTGTGTGTTATCGTTCTCTACACACTGTTCAAGAGGTCTCTTTTGTCTTTGTCAGATCAGAGTGATTAATTTGTCGCTCCTTCTCTTTTCCCATCACTCCCTCACGTTTTGACGCCTCTGTCACTCTGCCCCGCTCGACCCCGCCATCAGTCATTCATCCCAATCCCCACTTCTGTTGACCTTTGACCTCACCCTCAAACCTCTTCATCAGTCACACACCTGATAGCACGGCTAGACTCCCTCTGACATAAACCTGACTCCTCTTCAATATTTATTTCCTTTTTTCCTCCTTTATATTTCATATTACTCTGAATTCTAACTATCGTCATGTGTGCTAACAGGTCAGAGAGGCTATTTCTATACCCTGTCCTACTCTTTACAGGGTATACACTACGATTTAAAATTTGGGGGTTTAAATGATGTTTAAAGTCTCTTATGCTCACCAAGCCTAAATTTGTTTGAATAAAAATACAGTATAAACCGTAATATTGTGAAATATTATTACAATTTAAAACCACTGTTGTCTATTTTAATGTAGTTTAAAATGTAGTTTATTCCTGTACATGCAATGCCGATTTATCAGCATCATTACTCCAGTCTTCAGTGTCACATGATTCTTCAAAAATCAGTATAACATGCCGATTTGCTGCTCAAGAAACATTTCTTATTATTATCAATGTTGATAACAGCCATGCTAATTAATATTTTTGCGCAAACGTCACAGTGACTCAGATATGGAAGCCCGTTTTCGCCACTGAATCAAAAATAAAAAAAGGTAATTGCAACTTTTTATCTCACAATTCTGCCTTTTTTTTCTCAGAACTTTGAGATATAAATGCACAATTGCGAGTTATGAAGTCAAAATTGTTAGATATAAAGTCAAAATTGCAGGATATAAACTCACAACTGTGAGAAATAAAGTCTGAATTGCGAGATATAAACTTGTATCTCGCAATTCTGACTTTATATATAAAAAAAGTCAGAATTGTGAGATAAAAACTCAGAATTGCAAGTTACAAAGTCCAGTTCTGAGGAGATAAAATAAAGTTGATATGTTCACAGAATTGAGAGTTTATATCTCACAATTCTGACTTTATTTCTGAGAATTGCGAGTTTATATCTCAGAATTCTGACTTTATAACTCACAATTGCGACTTTATATTTTAGAATTGTGAGTTTATATCACGAAATTCTGACTTTATTTCTCAATTGTGAGTTTATATCTCGGAATTCTGACTTTTTTAACTCACAATTGCAAGTTTATATCATGCAATTGCGACTTTATTTCTCAGAATTGCGAGGTTATATCACCCAATTCTGACTTTATTTCTCAATTGTGAGTTTATATCTTGGAATTCTGACTTTTTAAACTCACAATTGCAAGTTTATATCATGCAATTGCGACTTTATTTCTCAGAATTGTGAGTTTATATCATGCAATTCTGATTTTTTTTTCTCAGAAAAGTCCAGCTCTGAGAATAAAAAAAAGACTGATATGTCCACAGATTTGCAAATGTATATCTCACAATTCTGACTTCCTTTTTCTCAGAATTGTGAGTTTATATCTCGGAATTCTGACTTTATAACTCGCATTTGTGAGTTTATATCATGCAATTGCGACTTTATTTCTCAGAATTGCAAGTTTATATCATGCAATTCTGACTTTATAACTTCCAGTTGTGAGCTTAAATTTCACAATTCTGTGAAAAAAAAAATCTAATTTGTGAGAGATGTTTTTTTTTTTTTACTGATTTTTTTCAGTGGCAGAAAGAGGCTTCCATAGTCAGAATTGTTAAAGCACCTCTCAAAATGCTTGCTAAAGATGCAAAAAATGCTGAAAATTAAACCTGACAGGAATTTTTCTATGGGGGACCAAAGGTTTGGAGGCATTGTGTGATCGTGATTGACACAATGCGAGGTCGTATTTCTTTTTTTACGTGCAAAAATTTCAGACGAGAATTTCAGATTCAGTGTGCAAGAACCTTTAGAGTTGAAATTTTTACAAACTGCTATGTCACTCTTTTTTTTTGGTAAGTCTTTAGCTCAGTTATGTGGATTATATGTATTTGTCAGCAAGAAATCCCCAGGGTTTAGTTTTTTCACTCATGTGCATTAATGTGAATGTGTTTCTCTCAAACCTGTGTGTGCGTGAGTGTCCCTTACCGGCCACCATTACTGTGAAACGCCGTAAACAAGCAGCAGATTTCATATAGCTATTTGAGTCCTGTGCCTGACAGAGCCATATCACTGAACAAAGGAAACAAGATGGAGGAATGCTAACCCCTCTCTGATGAGTGTAAGGAAGTAGGAGATTTGTGCAAGCCTCTGACTTTATTTATTTAACTGTTCGTCTGCTTATCTCCATATTTCATTCCTCTGTCTTCTGTTCACAATTCACACAACACTTATGACTTTGAAATCAACGTTATATTTAGCTCAACTGTACTGTGCTGTAGTGGCTTATTTTTATGGATAGTCAATTGATTAAGATGGTTTATTGAATTAATTGCATGACAAGCAGATTATTTAATCAAATTATTCAAGTTAATCTTTATATATTCCATATTTATAAGGAAATCCCCCACATCAAGATAATTGAAGGATATTACATTTTTGTGGTAGACGTTAAAGTCCATGAAAAGGCAATTGTTTCTAAACACATTATAAATGTTAGAAATGTATTGCTTAAAAAAAATGTTGAAAAGACTGTAAACTATGTAGTAGTGAATTGTGGAGTTATGTTTTTTACCATTTTTGTGTTCAGGATTTTTTGGACGGGTCTGAAATCATGTCTCTGACGCACTGTAGCCGCTGAGCATGGGCCCTCCACTAACACTATAATAACTATAGTGCATTAGCATTAGTGGTTCGCCCGCTCAATCAGTTACTGTCATTACCGTTACTACAGTCTACAGTTTGTTAGATAGTTATGTCTTCATCACGTAAATGCATAATACCTAGTTGCGATAATTTACAAAACAGCTCAAGTCTCCTTTAGCGAAGAGGCGGCAGCTTTCCCGCGAGTGGGCATGATTTCAATGCCAACACAGACATGCCCCCAGCGTTTCAGTGCTTATATTTTCAAGATTTCGATCATTTATTTTTAACCTGATCTCATGAGGAAAACATACCTGTGGGAACTTTTTCACAAGATGCAAAATACACCATGTATGTTTTGTGACACATTTGATGAGAAATGTCTACTGAGTGGCGCTAAAAGTGTGTTGGTTTTCCCCCCGGAACAGATGAACGTACAAATGGTACGTTTTATGTGACATTGGTTTTGTACGTCACTGCAGTTCTGAATTGAAATGTTTGTTAAAGGGATAGTTCACCCAAAAATGAAAATTTGATGTTCGTCTGCTCACCCACAGGGCACCCAAGATGTGGGTGACTTTGTTTCTTCAGTAGAACACAAACAAAGATTTTTAACTCAAACCGTTAAAAAAAACGCAGTCTGTCAGTCATATAATGGCAGCCAATGGTTACCAAATCTTTAAGAGTAAAAAAACATCCATGATGTTTTAAAATAACGTACCATCTGCACTACCCCTAAACTTATCATAGCAATCACAAGCATGCTGTTTTAGCTTGTTTTTCGATCTCTCATCTTTAATCTTTAATCTTTCATCGTGAGTCATGTTTTTCATGGGATTCGTACCCAAAGATTCCGCTTTCTAAGTCCAATTCCGTGCCGGCTGAGCTACGGAACAAGCTTGTTTAGTTTGGTAAGCTAAACTAGCTGTAATCATAATTGTGTACGAAAAACATTACAAGTGCTCACTGTTTTACCGCCTCTAGTGTTCATTTCTGTTGGAAACTGCAGTGATATGTACTTATTGGTCTTGCGAAACTGTACTTTCACGTCTTGTGAAAATTTTCCCACAGGTACGTTTTTGTCATGAGATCATGTAGCTTATTTTTTTAGTTTTTTTTATATTATTATTTATATTTGCCTGGGTGATTAATAACACATTTTACTGTGATGTGGCAAACTCAGAACACATATTTAATATTGCTTTACATAGAATTTATGTGGACAAAATGGCTATAGAAGTCAATATTGGCGCTTTTCCACTACACAGTACCAGCTCGCCTCGGCTCTGTTTGGTTTTCCACTGTGTAAAAGTTGTACCTGTACCGGCTTCCAGGTACTTTTTTTCGTACCACCTCCGGCGAGGTTCCAAGCGAGCTGAGGCGATACTAAAATGTGACGTGAAAACACAGCAGGCTGCTGATTGGTCAGAGAGAATCGTCACTATTCACTGCGTCATCATTGCACGCACCAGCAATAGTATCCAGAATAACCCTGCCATTTTTAAATTTTTTGGCCAGAGATTGCGTGACATATCCAATCTATTACATATTATGGCAACTCGGAAGAATACGCCGTGGTCAAACGAGGAGGTGCAGACAGCGGGTGTGTGTCGCGTAGAAGATTACGTCACGGCAGTTTCCTGCAGCGTCACTATGACAACCAGGTACTATTGTGGAGGTACAAGTACAACTTTTACACAGTGGAAAACCAAACAGAGCCGAGTCGAGTCGAGCCGAGGCGAGCTGGTACTGTGTAGTGGAAAAGCGCCATATGTGACCCTGGACCTCAAAACCAATCTTGAGTAGCACAGGTATATTTGTAGCTATAGCCAAAAATACATTGTATGGGTCAAAATGAACAATTTTTCTGGTAAAGATCATGTTCCATTAAGATATTTTGTAAATTTCCTACCATAAATATATTAAAACTTTTTTTTTTTAGCATTGCTAAAAACTTTATTTCGACAACTTTAAAGGTTATTTTCTCAATATTTAGATTTTTTGCACCTCAGCTTCCAGATCTTCAAATAGTTGTATCTTGGCCCATTCTAACAAACCATATATCAGTGGAAAGCTTATTTATTCAGATAATGTGTAAATCTCAATTTTAAAAAATGGCCCTTATGACTGTTTTTTCGCACCCTCATAGTGTTTGTCTTATTTAAATATCCTATTTCCAAATTGCTTATTACATTTAAAAAAAAAAAGTTAAATTTGAATATATCAACAGAAATTAATGTGTTAATTTAATATCCTGTTATTTGAATTTTTATAATTTTTTTTTATCAAGTTCTTTTTTTTTTTAGAAGGGAACATTTTAGTCTATGGTGGTAACAAATTCATTAAAAAGTCTGTGATTTGAAACTGATCTGAAGTTTAGAGATGTATTTAGTCACGGCTGAGTTCAATCGCCAGACAGATGATGATATGTCTGACAGACTCTCACAGGAATCAAGCCAATTTTATTACTGTAAGAAGCCAAGAACAAGAGATTTGACCCGCTAAAACTTGCCGACTCATCTCTCTTTATTAAAAGCTTTGCTTCTCACTCTTTATTTGAGCAGTGATTTGTAAGAGCACCTTGACACCCTCCATCTTCCTCCTTTCTTCCAGCAGACCTGTCTCTTCGGATGTTCTCTTTCTTTGAGATTGTTCTTCCCACAACTCTGTCTCTCATAGCAGAAACATATTTTTTCCCACTTTCACAGCTGTTTTCCCATAGCCTGACTCTCTCTCCCTTCCCACTCTCTCCTTTTCTGTCTTTTTCACTCGTATCTCTCTTCCGTTTTCGGTTTCTGTCATGCATCAAAAGAGCTTGACGTTTGTGACGAGAGTGGTCCCAGAGACCCCTCCCACTTGAGGACCCCGCTGGAACATCAGCTTTCTCATTCAACTCTTATCTGCCCCATTTCGGCTCCTTTCCATGGCAACGGTTGCCGAGAGAGCGAGCGGGCGCCAGGTCTCCAGCGAAGCCCAGCCTTGTCTTAGACAGATGTCTTCGCCTAAAAAAGAAAGGCATAAAAAAGGAGACACTGCTTGAAAAAAGAGCAATGATAGTCCTGAGACTTTACGCTTTCTTTTAGGACTGCACATATGGATGCCAGGTTATCTGAATATGGGGCGTGTAATGGGTGTGGCTTTTATAGATGTCCGTTTCCATGCCTGACCTCGGTTCTGGTGTCTGGAGTGTTTAATGTATAGTGGTTTCTGGCACACTCACATTGTTTGTTTTTAATGCCTATGAGAGAGTGGGAGATGTGAGGAAACGGTGCTTCTAGCAGTTCTTCCCTGCAGAAATGTTAACTTTTCAGAGCAAAGAGAAACAGACTGACAGCTGAGAGCTTGTCCATCCAGTCTACGAGGACCCCTCCCAGGACATAACCCACATTTACTGCTATTTTTACATAAATACCTCACTTTAACACTCACTCAAATATATGTGCGCACAGACACACACTGTTTAAATGTGTACTTACATGACCTCGCATCCTTAAAATCAGGGAAAGTCAAAGAAAGGGGACTGAATCCTAATTTACATACTATTCATGTCGTATGCAAGATTAGCAGTATGCCAAAATAGCCCAGAAGGCAAGGCAAGGCAAGTTTATTTATATAGCACATTTCATACACAATGGCAATTCAAAGTGCTGTACACAATGGCAATTCAAAGAACTTAAAAGTTAAGTAATAATACATAAGAAAATTCATGTACATTGATGTTTTTGGGACAAATATTACCTTGCAGAACACTGCAAAGAGTGTGTTAATTTAGTAAATGTATAATTTTTAAAAAAGCTAAGCAATGCACAGTCAAGCGCGAAATTATTCATACCCCTGGCAAATTCTGCCACTTTTTGTTCAAATGTAAATAAAAAGCTGAAAAATATTTTTTTTTCCAGAATTATCTTTTGGGAGAAGCCTGTGTCATTTCTGGTCAAAAAAAAAAAAAAAACTAGCTGGTTGAGTAAGTAAAGTAACTTTAAGTCAGATTTTGCCAGGGGTATGAATAATTTCGGGCTTGACTGTAAATACATGTAATTTAGTTCACCCAAAAATGAAAAGTACCCCATTATTTACTCACCCTCAAGTCATTCTAGGTGTACAGTAAGGAAAAAATAATATTCGATCCCCTGCTGATTTTGTACGTTTGCCCACTGACAAAGAAATGATCAGTCTATAATTTGAATGGTAGGTTTATTTGAATAATGAGAGAGAGAGAGAGAGTAACAACAAAAAATCCAGAAAAATGCTTTTCCAAAAAGTTATAAATTGATTTTAATTTTAATGAGTGAAATAAGTATTTGACCCCTTTGCAAAATATGACTTACTTTGTGGCAAAACCCTTGTTGGCAATCACAAAGGTCAGACGTTTCTTGTAGTTGACCACCAGGTTTGCACACATCTCAGGAGGGATTTTGTCCCACTCCTCTTTGCAGATCCTCTCCAAGTCATTAAGGTTTCGAGGCTGATGTTTGGCAACTCGAACCTTCAGCTCCCTCCCCAAATTTTCTAAGGGATTAAGGTCTGGAGACTGGTTAGGCCACTCCAGGACCTTAATGTTATTCTTCTTGAACCACTCCTCTGTTGCCTTGGCCGTGTGTTTTGGGTCATTGTCATGCTGTAATACCCATCCATGACCCATTTTCAAGTTCTCACCCAAGATTTGACGGTACATGGCCCTGTCCATCATTGCTTTAATGCGGTGCAGTTGTCCTGTCCCCTTAGCAGAAAAACAATCCCAAAGCATAATGTTTCCACCTCCATGTTTGATGGTAGGGATGGTGTTCTTGGGGTCATAGGCAGCATTCCTCCTCCTCCAAACACGGTGAGTTGAGTTAAAACCAAAGAGCTCGATTTTGGTCTCATCTGACCACAACACTTTCACCCAGTTCTCCTCTGAATCATTCAGATGTTGATTGGCAAACTTCAGACAGGCCTGTACATGTGCTTTCTTGAGTAGGGGTACCCTGTGGGTACTGCAGGATTTCAGTCCTTCACAGTGTAGTGCAGGGATCCTCAAATCTTACCCTGGAGGTCCAATGCACTGCAGAGTTTAGCTCTAACCCTAATCAAACACACCTAAGAATGCTAATCAAGGTCTTCAGGATCATTAGAGAATCACAGGTAGGTGAGTTTCATCAGGGTTGGAGCTAAACTCTGCAGCGCATTGGACCTCCAGGGTAAGATTTGAGGAACCCTGGTGTAGTGTTACCAATTCTTTTTTTGGTGACTTTGGTCCCAGCTGCCTTGAGATCATTGACAAGACCCTCCCGTATTTATATTATAGAACGTACAAAATCAGCAGGGGATAAATTTTTTTCCACACTGTATATGACTCTCTTCTTTCAGGCAAATACAATCGTTATATAAAAAAATGTCCTGGCTCTTTCACGCATTTTTAATGTCAGTGAATGGTTGTTGAGATTTTAAAGCCCAAAAAAATGCATTCATCTGTCATAAAAAGTGCTCCACATGCCTCCGGGTGGTTAAGAAAGGCCTTCTGAAGTGAATTGATGCATAAATATCTATATTTAAAACTTTATGAACTCTAATCTCAAGCTTCCGCTCTAGGCGAGCACGGAATTTATGAGTGTGGAAGTGCAGAGGAGAGAGCAAAACAAAACACCGGTCTTAAATCAGATCTGCGATAGCTATGCCTTTGCCTACGCCATCCACTGGAATGCTGCTCTCTCATGAACAGGCATACAACAGTTAGTGTGAAGCTAGAGAAGCTAGAGATAAAGTTTAAAAATATTAATATTTTTGTGACACAAACACATCGATTCATTTCAGAAGGCCTTTATTAACCTCCTGGAACTGTGTAGAGCACTTTTTATGATGGATGGATGCACTTTATTAGACTTCAAAATCTCAACACCCATTCACTGCCGTTATAAAGCTTGGAAGAGGCAGGACATTTATTAATTTAACTCCAAATGTATTTGTCTGAAAGAAGAAAGGCATATACATCTAGGATGGCTTGAGGGTGAGTAAATCCTGGAGTAATTTTCATTTTTGGGTGAACTATCCCTTTAATAATTTAATTTTCTCTTTGCAGCTTTTTTACTTTCATCCACATACTGAAAAGCAAAATTCTGCCCTATTGTTGTATAAGGCGCCCAGTACTGGTCTTACTTCATATGTATGTACTTTGTTTTATACTTTTATGTACTTTCCCGTCACTGCGCTTTTAAATGTACGCTTGGATCAAAGCAGGCTCTGCACTGGATAAGCGGACTCATACAGCACATTTCCATATCGTTTCCATCCTTCATCCCTTCATCTGTTCACAGACCTTAGGTCTTTCCTTCAGTTCTCTCTCGCTCTGTTCTTTCTCTTTCTTTAGGGAATGTGTGTAGGATTACATGTGTTAAACTCAGTCACAGTCTGCCAGACAGAGTGAAACGCCTCTGCAACTGTTGCCTTTATTACACCTGCTCTGGAGACTGAGTGCTCACCACGATATAAGATTGAGGGATAGACAGAGAGAACAGAGACTGGAAGACTGTTTGGTTTGATTCCTCTCGTCTCAGAAGTTACTTTCTCCGACTTTGTTCCTAAACCTGGTGAGCTGCCTGGGTGTTTAATGCCTACATGGGCAGATGCCTTATAAGGTGGCATTCTAAGTATGATGGAGTGCGGTTTCTGTTAGCATGTTGCTAAGTTAATGGTGCATAACTTTTGCCTTTTGCATTACCATTTAGTAGTCTGTGGTCGGTAAGGTTTATTTTTATTTTTTTTAAGTCTATTATACTCACAAAGGTTTCATTTATTTGATTAAAAATGCAGTAAAAAGCGTAATATTGAAATATTTTTTACAGTTTAAAATAACTGTTTGTCATTTTAGTATATATTAAAATGTTATTTATTTCGGTGATGGCAAAGCTGAATTTTCAGCATCATTACTCCAGTCTTCAGTGTCACATGATCCTTCAGAAATCCAATATGCTGACTTGAAACATTTCTTATTATCAAACTGTTATTTAAAACAGTTGTGCTGCTTAATATTTTTGATAATACACTTTTTTCAGTCTTCTTTAATGAATAGAAAGTTTTCATTTTGTAATGATATACAGTCATGGCCAAAAGTTTTGAGAATGACACAAATATTAGTTTTCACAAAGTTTACTGCTCAACTGCTTTTAGATCTTTGTTTCAGTTGTTTCTGTGATGTACTGAAATATAATTACAAGCACTTCATACGTTTCAAAGGCTTTTATCGACAATTACATTAATGCAAAGAGTCAGTATTTGCAGTGTTGGCCCTTCCCTTTTCAGGACCTCTGCAATTCGACTGGGCATGCTCTCAATCAACTTCTGGGCCAAATCCTGACTGATAGCAACCCATTCTTTCACAATCACTTCTTGGAGTTTGTCAGAATT
The DNA here is from genome assembly GCF_049309525.1 of Garra rufa. Classification (NCBI taxonomy): domain Eukaryota; kingdom Metazoa; phylum Chordata; class Actinopteri; order Cypriniformes; family Cyprinidae; genus Garra; species Garra rufa. Next base: position 40,520,257 of record NC_133361.1, read on the forward strand.
AGTGGGTTTTTGTTTGTCCACCCGCCTCTTGAGGATTGACCACAAGTTCTCAATGGGATTAAGATCTGGGGAGTTTCCAGGCCATGGACCCGCAATTTCAACGTTTTGGTCCCCGAGCCACTTAGTTATCACTTTTGCCTTATGGCACGCTGCTCCATCGTGCTGGAAAATGCATTGTTCTTCACCAAACTGTTGTTGGATTGTTGGAAGAAGTTGTTGTTGGAGGGTGTTTTGGTACCATTCTTTATTCATGGCTGTGTTTTTGGGCAAAACTGTGAGTGAGCCCACTCCCTTGGATGAGAAGCAACCCCACACATGAATGGTCTCAGGATGCTTTACTGTTGGCATGACACAGGACTGATGGTAGCGCTCACCTTTTCTTCTCCAGACAAGCCTTTTTCCAGATGCCCCAAACAATCGGAAAGAGGCTTCATCGGAGAATATGACTTTGCCCCAGTCCTCAGCAGTCCATTCGCCATACTTTTTGCAGAAGATCAATCTGTCCCTGATGTTTGTTTTAGAGAAGTGGCTTCTTTGCTGCCCTTCTTGACACCAGGCCATCTTCCAAAAGTCTTGGCCTCACTGTGTGTGCAGATGCGCTCACACCTGCCTGCTGCCATTCCTGAGCAAGCTTTGCACTGGTGCCACTCCGATCCCGCAGCTGAATCCTCTTTAGGAGACGACCCTGGCGCTTGCTGGACTTTCTTGGACGCCCTGAAGCCTTCTTAACAGTACAGTGGAAAGTTTTTTCGGGATTAAGTTAATTTTCATGGCAAAGAAGGACTATGCAATTCATCTGATCACTCTTCATAACATTCTGGAGTATATACAAATTGCTATTATAAAAACTTAAGCAGCAACTTTTACAATTTTCAATATTTATGTAATTCTCAAAACTTTTGGCCACGACTGTACATATCTTTACTGCAGTGTAATTTATTTATTTATTTATTTATTTTAAGATTTGTTTTTGAAGTGACAGGAAGCGAAGTGGGATAGAGATAGGGGGTGGGACCGGGAAAGGTCCTCGAGTTGGGATTCGAACACGGGACGCCCGGAGCGCAATGCCGCTGTATGTCGGCGTGTTGTTAGTGTTAATTTTGACAGCAAATTTTGATTTGGTCTTAGTTGTAGTGTTTTGACTAAAATGCCATTTAGTTTTAGTCATATTTTAGTCATCTGAATTGTTTTAGTTTTAGTCTAGTTTTAGTGGGTTTAGTTACAGTGTAATGCAGTTATTAAGCATTTCTCTAAAATTTCTAAACTCAATATATAGGTTTGATATTAAGGTTTTATCATGATAGACATAGATTTAAATACAGTGACACAACATGCCTTTATATTAAAATTAAATGGAACCACTTCTCATAAAGAAACAAGAACATGGTCTTCTTTTCAATGACGTATCAATGGTTATATAGGCTAATTATGCATTCTTTATAACAATTTGTTTACCACATTCTTCATTCTTTCAAGCAGAATTTTTTTGGTCTCTCTTTTGTTGCATGATTAACATCAAGGGCACAGACAATAGCAAGTAAACTAGGGTGCTGTCCCTTTAAAACTGATGTGTTTACCAACTGTGACCCAACTGTTTACGTGCATCTATGAAGTAACCGAGTGTGTTTACATGAATACTCATCAAAACGAACAATTCAACATAATTTTGTGTGTATTTCTTCATTCATGCAATGGAAAAAGATCCTTGTGCGCTGAGATCTCTTTTGCATCATCAAATTTATCCATATGTCTGCTCTTCTCTTACTTTTTTTAACGTTTTATGAGACGTACAGCAAATGTATGCTAGCTTATGTCCCACCAGATAGAGCATAGGCTATGATACACTTCAAATGTAAGCAACTTACCTCCTAACCATGCAGCAGATTAGTTCTGAATGAATCTCTTCCCAAATTGTCCCTCCCTAACATTTTCGTCTCTTTTTAATACGTCATTGGTTTTCGGCATAGCTTTTGTCACTCAAAGCAAGATTTGCGCCATTGTCTCGTTTTTTTGTTGATGAAAAAAAATTTGTTGACAAAAATTATGAGGAAAATTCACTGTTTTACTGTCAGTTTTGTTTAGTTTGATAAAACAGAAATACATGGGGCTATGTATAAATAAAATACATACATATACATGCATAAATGTAAAAGAAAAATACATATTAGCAGAGATGAATATGCAGAAGAAGTGTACTAAAATAAAAGTAACCAGAGAGAAAAATTACTGCGAAAACACTACCTACAGTTTTTTTTGCCATATGTTCTACAATTGACATTTTGCAGGGAGCTTGATTGACAGGCGATCTGACTAATCAAAATGCTGAAGCCACCATTTTGTCTGACCAACAAATCAGACAGGAGAGTAGATTACCTTTGGTGGACTTAAAGGAACACTCCACTTTTTTTGGAAATAGGCTCATTCTCCAACCCCCCCCCCACCCCCGAGTTAATAAATTGAGTTTTACCGTTTTGAAATCCATTCAGCCGTTCTCCTGTTCTGGTGATATCACTTTTAGCATAGCTTAGCATAGATCATTGAATCCTATTACGCTAATAGCATTGCGTTCAAAAATGACCAATGAGTTTTGATATTTGTCCTATTTAAAACTTGACTCTTCTGTAGTCATATCGTGTACTAATACCGGCGGAAAATGTAAAGCTGCGATTTTCGAGGCCGATATGATTAGGAACTACACTCCCATTCCGGCGTAATAGTCAAGTCTAGGAAAAATATCGAATCTCGTTGGTCATTTTTGAATGTGATGCTACTGGTCTAATAGGATTCAATGATCTATGCTAAGCTATGCTAAAAGTGATATCATCAGAACAGGAAAACGGCTGAATGAATTTCAGAATGGTAAAACTCAACTTATTAACTCGGGGGGAGATGGAGAATGAGCCTATTTCCAAAAAAAGTGGAGTGTTCCTTTAAACTTAAAAAAAAAATGGTGTGTATTGACTTTATGCAGTTGAAATAAAATACCTTCTGGTGTTCATTCATGTTTATTTTGTGCTAAAACTAGTAAAGAAGAAGAGATGATAGGTTCACATGCTGCTTGAACTGAGCATCTACGATATGTCACGACACATTAAAGAGCCACAAAATAGTATTTATTGTTTGAATTTCTTAAAAAATGTCAAAATTTGAAAACTAAGACTTTGTTTCATACCAGAAATAACCTGCTCTGTCTTGTTTGTTGGCAAGTTGTCCGTTTCCTCTTTGCTCTGCAATGTATTTTTCACTGTGTGAAAACATGATGTCTGGCTTGTCAGACATAGCAGCAGTAACTAAGGGAGGGGAGTCTTTGCAAAGGGTCAATTGTGAATTCCCGCTATTCCTTTACAGTTTACTTTTAAGAATGGACATTCCCATAGTACATTCCCATGATACATTACAATACTTTTTTCTGCCATCTTCTGGTATATATTTTACATTTTGCAATGCATTTTAGGATTGCCTTCAAGAAGCTATCCAAAATGAGGTATCCAGGGAGGCCGTGCAAATTTTTCCGCCAATCTTTTGGAACATTCTTAACGTCTAGAGCGTGCATGTGATGCCTTAACATGCTGCCTAGGGAGACGGCTCGCTAAGTTTTGGAACGGAGCGTCTATATCTCGCTCTCTCTGCTCTGCCTTGTTACGAGCTTTTACAGCAGATGAGTGAGAGCTGTTTTTTAGGGGCCCGGGGACTGAGGGAAGCACAGGAGGAGAGAGCGAAAGAGCAGATCAAAAGAGAGCGCAAGAAAGGGATCCAGCAAGACAACAATGCTCTGTTACGATAAGAGAATCGTTTAGTCGTGATGATTCCGGGATAGTCTCTGAAATCCGGACGTCTCATCAATTAAACACATCACCACAAGAAAGGGAAACTTTTCCCTGACAGTTTCACGCCCAGGACTTCCAGAGCACCAATCCATCCTTTTTCAGCTCCCCCCCCCTCCTCACCCTGTTACTCCCGACATGCTTTCGTCCCGGTCCCAGTTTCCTGGTGCTGCTATTCCGGTTATCATGTGTGTTTGAAGAGTTGTGCCAGGTGCCTCTGGCCTAGATGCATGAAGAGGCACACAGCCTGAGGGGGAAGAAGTGGGGGCCCAGGTTGGGAAATGGCTTTGGATGTATGAATGGGAAGGAGGAAGGCACAGAGGAAGCAGGGTGCTGGATCCACCTCTGAGAGCTGCCCTAAGTGGGGCAGATTCATTTAATTTGCTCATCCTGCTGACTTCAACCGCACACTTCCACAGTTAAATTCTCTCTGTGTCTCACTTTCTTTCTTGACTGAACTCGCTGTGGTTACTTGTGGTCTGTTGGATGTGGCTCATGTTGCCGTGGGATGTGGCTGCTAAGCTGTTGGCTGGCTTGGTGACCATAACGTGGATAGTGTGTCCATGACTGAGCTGTCATTTGGCCACCGTCCCTCATGCCTGAAGTGTTTCTGGAACATGTCCACCACCAGTTTACATATACAGACTCCTCAACTACAGTTTTGGACATGAAGATTGTCTCACCGTCCAAATGCACTCATGCCTTTGCGCTTGTCCCTAATATTCAAGAGGTTGTCCGTCTTATTCTTTGGTTCTCGTTCTTTCACACTCTGTCTTCTCTCGATGTCCTGCACATCTGACATGTTGGAACAGTCTTCAACTGAATCTCTCAACCTCAAATTGACAAACACCAGACTTGGTAAGACTTGGTTGTAAAGGTGCTTGTGGTTTTTCAAAAGTTTTCTTCACATTTCTTCTGTCTCTCTGTCACGCTCTGTCCATCTGTCTTTGTTTCTGTTGCTTTCCTGCCCCGAGAGACTTTCCCTTTTGCTCTTTTGCTTTTTTTGTTTGATTGTTTTGTCCATATCTTCACACCCAGCTGGCTTTGTCTTTCTTTCTGTCTGATCGTCCAATTTTGTGGCCTGAGGGCAAAACCTGTAAGGGAATTGGTTTCATACACTCCCAAAGTACACATGGTGGAATGTAATTAAATTAAAATCCATTATAATCTAATAGATCAAGTAAGATGCCCCCTGGGTGTCTTTTATGTCAACACAAAATCTCATCTGTATACTTGAATCATGCATTTTAGTTTTTTATTTTGCCATTTCTTCTGAATGAGTATAAACATTTACACTCACTATTTGTTAATAAGGGATTTGCAGACATGTTTGTGGAATAAAAATTTTTTTTTTTTATTTTGAAGTAAAAAGATAATCTTGGACACTTGGGGTAGAATTGCTTCCCCCAAAATTGGCACAGAAGGCCCCAATACGCCTTATTCAGCCAGCCGCCATTTTGAATCGAAAACGAGGCTGTGAGGGATAGCAGTCCAGCAGCGCCCACTGTGGCGTATTGTTGCGTCCTAGGATGTAGATCGTATAACCGTAAAATAATATGTAATTTCACATTTTTCCACAGGACAAAGAGCTCCAGAAAACATGGATTGTTCCACAGGACATATAACCTAACTTTCAGGTAACAATTTTGCATTTATTTAAGAAAATGACTGTGGAAAGACTACTAATTTCTATTGTGAGCATGTTTATCTTCCTTTAAACGCTTACACAGAGTTTTTCAAATGATGTTTTATAGATTAAAATGCTTAATGGTTTGTGTTAAGAGCCTGCAGCTAGGTCATACGCGTCTTCCCGACCTTTATTATGAAATTACGATAAACATGACATTTTCCTTGTCTAAAGCAAAACAGATACAAAAAATAATGTTCTGAATATCATTTTGCGATTTTAAAAGTGGTTTACCTCAAACACTACACGGCAAGCTAATAAATAAATGTTATCTTTTGATCGCTTTGCATAAAAATAAACTTTGTTTAAACCTACTGTTTTTTGTATGACTTAACATGTTCTCTGAAAGAGGCTTACGATCTAACTGCAGGCTCTTAACACAAACTATTAAGCATGTTAATCTTTAAAACATCATTTAAAAATAATATCTTTTTCATTTACGATCGCAAGGTTTTCCTTTCGTGAGGCTTTTGAGTCCAGGTAAACACAGACGGAGCTGAACCCTCCTCAAGCGTCCTAATTCCAGTCAGTGTTTTTGAAAAACAATCCCGAGTAAAACGTTGAGCACACTGTTGTGTTCTTTGTAATCTATACAAAATGGAGATATTTAGTTTAGTTGTTGTAGTAAAACATAACATTTTAGCTCTGCGTAAACGTTTAAAGAAAGATAAACATGCTCACATTATAAATTAGCAATTAGCCAACCGGCTAGTTTCCACAGTCATTTTCTTAAATAAATGCAATATTGTTACCTGAAAGTTAGGTTCTATGTCCCGTCGAACTTTAATAATACACATTTTCTGAAGTTCTTTGTCCTGTGGAAATTAGTGAAATTATATTTTCTCTTTATTTTTATGACTAAACAATCTACATCTCGGAACGCAACAATACGCCACAGTGGGCGCTGCTGGACTGCTATCCCTCACAGCCTCGTTTTCGATTCAAAATGGCGGCTGGCTGAATAAGGCGTATTGCCATGTTGGTAATGGTATTATTATTATTTTTTATTTATTACTTTGAATACTTTTTTGACATTTATTTTTCAATATTTCCTTGAATTTCAGACATTTGAGTGAAATAATTAAATTAGAATTCATAGTGTTTCAGTTATGACATACCTTCAATTAATATATGGGCAATATGTAAATATGTAAATATTAATATGTCTGTATGAGTCATAGAATAAATTCCCCTTTCGAATTAATGTTTTTTTTACCATTCAAGTCATAATTTGTTCAGTATTTAACTAAATTGTCAGAATAAAATTTTAAATAGAATGTTTGATTTAATATTTGACATTAATAAACATTTGTAAAATATATCCACCTTTTTCTTCAATGCGGAAGTAAGCTGGTTCATTATCCACTATAGGGAAATAACGAGAAGAATAACAACGTGCAGCAAATGGTAAAACTGTTTGCACTACAAATCAGTGTGTTCATAACACATTAAAATAACATGGTAAGACACACCAGTTTGCAATATCAAGCAGCAAAACAAGCTGTTTTGTAAAGTTAGAAATAGCTGGACGCGGATCAGACCGGAAGCCTGACCCATAAATTTTACAAATGTACAAAATTATTTCTGTATTATATCTGAATTATTACAGTGTGAAAACAACAACATTGACAACGAAGAAACGTAATTCTAAATATTTTTCTGATGAGAGACTTTTATTTTGAAAGATGTGCATGAAAGCTGTTGACACTTGTGTCAGATGCGGTTTAAGTAAGAAAAGAAGCTGTTCCAATGTAGTATCTGCAATCATATGAGATGTTTTCAGGCCTAATGCCAGTGTCATTATTCTATTGTTATTTCCGTACGAAATAAGAAGTCTCTCACTTCAGTGTGCACTCTTCACTTGCACGCGCAAAATCGGCGGCACGCGGTATATCATTTTACTAAAGCGCAAAAGAAACTGCGAGCGCGCAGTGTGTGAAAAAATTATAGTACCAAAAAATCACGTACAGTGCCTTGCAAAAGTATTCATACCCCTTCATTTTTTTCACGTTTTGTTGCAGCATTATGTTAAACTGCTTTAAATTAGTTTTTCCCATCAATTTACACTCCATACACCATAATAATGACAAAGCAAAAACCAGATTTGCAAATTTTACTAATTTATTAAATATAAAACACTGAAATAAGTACATTGCATAAGTATTCATACTCTTAACTACATAGTTGAAGCAACTTTACAGCCTCAAGTCTTTTTGGGTATGATGTGACAAGCTTTGCACATCTGCATTTGGCAATTATCTGCCATTCTTTGCCTCACCTTTTCACCTCTCAAGCTCTGTCAGCTTGGATGGGGGCTGGCAGACATTTTCTAGAGTCCTAGTTGTTCCAGTCGTCTTCCATTATGGACAATGCTTCTGTGAGCCTTCAATGCAGCAGATTTTTTTCTGAACTCTTCCCTAGATCTTTGCCTTAACGCAAGTCTGTCACTGAGCTCTACAGGCAGTTATCTTGACCTCAGGACTGCTCTGATATGCATTTTCAGCTGTTAGACCGTTTCTGAGAGGTGTGTGCCTTTCTAAATCATACTCATTCAAATTAATTTGCCACAGTTTAACTCCACTCGAAGTGTAGTAATAACTAGAAGAAATATGAATGCTCCTGAGCTAAATTTCGAGTGTCCCAGAAAAGGGTATGAATACTTATGCAACGGGATCTTTTCAGTTTTTTATTTCTAATAAATTTGCAAAGTTGTTACAAACCTGTTTTGAGCTTTGTCATTATGGTGTATGAGATGTAGATTGATGTGGAAAAAAAAGTAATTTAAAGCAATTTAACATAATGCTGCAACAAAACAAAATGTGAAAAAAAATGAAGGGATATATATACTTTTGCAAGGCACTGTAGCTGGTACTTTGTGTTAGATGGGAAGGATTTGCATGAATGTATGGCATTAGTTCTATTCAGAAACAATATCCATGTTTCATTAACAGTTCATATTAACATTGGGTATATTAACATTGGTAAATGCCATGTTATATTCACTTTGGGCTATTTTGTATATGTTTAAATGACTGTGGTGGCTCGTAAACATCACAAGAGGAGTCCACTCAAGTCAATCAGTGCCATAGGTTTAAATACAGCTGACTCACCTCAATTCACTCGATGGTTTATCAGTAACCCTCCACCACCCCATCTCATCACTCCGAGTTCTCGCTACTCCTATTGGGGGGTACTCTGGGTTCGGGCCACTCCCGAGCTCGGAGCCCTTCACCGGACAGCACGCCAAACATGCACTACTATTCTCCGGTAGGGCTGGGCCGATAAACGATATCATATCGAATCGCGATAAAATTTATGTTAATAACGATGATAAGCTCTAGACATTTTTTGCTCGATATGGATTAATCTAAGAGCCAATCACACAGCAGAAATATGCAACAGCGGCCAATCAGCGTGCAGCGTGCGTGTGCACGTCAAAGTACAAAGTTCATTTCCTACAGCACTTTTTTGCGAAGCAACCCTACACCAGGACGACAAAAAAAGAGAGTGGAAGCAGCGACGAAAGAGAAACTAAACTCGAGTTATTATCCAAAGATGTTGAAGTTGTCGACAAAAAAGGTAGCACGAATTCCGTAAGTGGTTTGACTATCTGAAAAGTGACTCTCACCTCAGCTGAGAGTTTGGCGCGATTGTTAAAACTGAAACCGAAAGCAAAAAACGCATGCGCATTCAAAAGCAATTTTAATCCCCCTTGTTTAGAGAGTGACTCCCCAATGCACGCAAATTAGGCTAAATGACATATCTAGGCTGTTATCAGAATGTCGACTATAATAGGTTGTGTATGTCTATAACTCTGTATCATGCTTGAAATATTCCGTCTCTGTTTGCACTTTGAATATTTAGAGAGTAGCCTACTTTGATTATGGCTGAATTGTCTGCACTTAATACGATTAAGAAAGAGCTGTGTCGTAATTTTTTGTTATTTATACTGTAGATTGTTTCAAAATGCAGTGGTTGCCTCTAATTTAAATAGCTCAACCTATAATAGAGAAAATAAACAATTGTGTTTATAATAATAAATAATAAATAAATAAATAAATAAATGTATTACAAATGATGTTTTTACAATAATTTTATGTTTACATTTTGTACATTTACTCTCATTTACCATACTCTGTCACAACTTTTATTTATTTATTTTTTCATTTATTTTAGTAAGTTATTTTAATTTTTAAGGCCAAATCTGTAATCTGCTTTGGTTAATAAACTATACTTAAAAATGTAATTTAATGAATCCTTTCATTTTTGTGGCTTTAGTCATTGTTGGGATACTATTTTAAAGCTGGCAACATCAACAGCTTATATCGAAATATATATCGTCATCGTTCAATATGGGAAAAAATTATCGAGATTACATTTTTGCCATATCGCCCAGCCCTATTCTCCGGCTAATTATATGTAAGCGTGAACTCGTGAACTGATAGATTAAACTCTTGCCGTATCCAGTCGGCAAAACAGCATAAATGTCCTTCTTGCAAAGGAACGATTCGAGTTTTCGGTTTTCTGTTCCTCTTTTATATGAAAAACCAAGTCTAACTCGTTCATTGTAGCGGCCAAAGCCGTTTCAAACAACTGGTGTTCATCTGTTGCAACAGCGATCTTTCAAAGTTTACTACATGATTCGGACGTCGCAGCGCTGTCGTCATCAGTTTAGCTCGCCTCTGTCCCGCCTACATCAGATACACCGATTTGATTGGTTCCCACAACTGCTTACGTAATGCAGTAACCTGCATCATTGCTCGATGCCAGAGTGTCTTGCAGAGACAATTCAAATTGTGCTCTCGCGAGACCTCTGGATTTCCAGGGTTGGTCCCGTGACCAAACCAGTGAAAACCACTGGTTTAGTCTAAACAAACCATTAAAAACAGCGATTGGCTTTTGTAACTATAATGCATGACTTCTGTTATTACAGTCACCATATTTAGCATTATGATTTCTCCTCCCCCTTATAGTATTATAATATCTTTGGGAAAACACCTACGCTGTTTCGCTAAATAACCTTTGACAGTTGATATTCAAGTCATATACAGAGGTAGTAGCACTTGTTAAACGCTTCTCACTGTATTCCAGTTAATCTAATTTCTTTTTCTTTCTTACAAACACAGACTTTCTCTCTCGCTGTAGTTCAGCAAGCAGATTGAGCCCACCAGCAGTCAGACTTTGACAGGTAGTTGACCCCAGTCGTCTCATGTCTCCACCCCCTCATCCATCCTTCCTCGCTTTCACTCTATCACTCGTTTAAGTATGCACACACTGTAAAGCAGTTAGATGAAAAAGAGAAAGGTCTGGACGGAGGGTCTTGTTCTCCAGGCTAACTCCAGTCTCACCCTGCTGTTTGTTTGTTTGTTTGTTGTTATTATTAGTGCTGTGTTTACCTCACCTGTCTTGTTTACTTCTCTTTCTTTGACCTCCCTCTCAGCCATTCTGAATCTTATGATGGAGCTGGTGTTTACATTCATTATTATCATTATTGTGATATCTGTAAAGCCAATGATAGTGCTGAGTATGTTTGTGTGAATGAAATTTAATTGCTGGCTAACCAAAACCTTAATCTGTCCTTTATACACGTACCTTTGAGCTGAGCGTGTGCTGTTGTCTTTGAACCGCAGAAACAAACCTGCCTCCCACATTCATTACATTTAATTATGTGAAGAGAATGGCAGGCATAATATCTCACAAATGCATGCACATTAATTGTGTGTATTTTTGTACTCAGTGTTAAATGCCAATGAAGAGGTGATTTTAGGATTCCATAAGTAGTAAAGATCAAAAGGAAAAATGGCGAGTTAAGAGAAGAATAAAACAGAAACTCCACTTATTAGGAATAGGAAGAGGGATAAAAATTTTTTATGAAAAGATAATCTCGTACATCCTGTTCTCATTCGCCATTCATGCTTAAGAGTATGAAACATTCGTAAAAATAGGTGATTGAAGAAGTTGAAGTGAAATTGTTGAAATGTGGAGGCATGCAAAAAATTGTGGGCATATCAGCAATGCACTATACAGTACATGCATTTGATTTGCAAAATATTTAACCTTAACTGCAATATGAATAAAGTGTCATCAAAATTTAAATAATTCCTAATATTCCCCTTTTTACAAGATGTAATGCAAGTCTCAGGTGTCCCCAGAATATGCCTGTGAAGTTGCAGCTCAAAATACCTCACAGATCATTTATTATATCATTTTGAAAATGCCTATTTTAAGTGGAAGCAGTAACACACTGTTTTCTTGCATGGCTCTTTAAATGCAAATGAGCTGCTGCTCTTTCCCCTCTTTTCTAGAATAGGACTGTACCTTTACAGCTTATGCCTCAGATACTTTGCTGAAAGAAGATCTGCTTGGTTTTGATTATCATGTCTATCAAGCTGAAATCATGCGATTTAAATAATATTAGTCTAAACTTCTGACATAGGGTTTTCTAAGCACATACATCCAAAGCACGCGCACAGAAAGTGGCTTTCACATGGCATGTGAGTACTAACTAACTGATGATACACTGGGCAACTTTTTGAGCAATGTTGCCGGACAACTTTGGCAAATGTTGCCGTCAATGGGCAACCAGGTGAGATACAGGGCCCACGATTGATCTAAATTATCTAGATAGAAATCTGTTACCCATTTTCAATGGGAAAGTGTCCAAACAATATTGCAAAAAAAAAGTTGCCCGATAAAATTGCTCAAAAAGTTGCCCCGTGTATCATCAGCATAAGTGCTCTTTCGTGTCTTATTGCGCTTAAACGGTCAAATACACAAAGGTTTATGTTAAAAACACGAGTTACAAAAACAGTCGGTTATGTCTGTAAAGGTGAACAACTGGGAAAGAATTTGCATGTTACCAAAAAAAGTACTGGGTTCATTATTGTGAAAATAAAAAGTCAAATTTTCATGATATGTCTGACAAAATAAAGGACAAAAAAAAAAAACACAACAGCAAAAATTAAACATAAACCATATATTCCAAAACATTAGAAGAGTAGTTTACCCAAAAATGAAAATTTGCTGATAATGTATTGTGACGAGTCGGCTGCCTCCCCCCTAAATATCATCACCACCCCGTCCCTTATTCGCCGCCCTTCTCCAGGCTCCCGACGGGAGTGGGTGTGTAGGGGAGAGGAGGGGCACGAAAACATCCCGGGCTGGCGGCGTGTGATGGGGAGCACCTGAATGGAATGAAGCCTCATCACCGCCACTGTTTAAATGCCGAGCGCGCCTCTCCTCAGGAGACCGGTCTCTCCCCCGTGCATGCACGCTGGTGTCCTCGTGGGTCCAGGAAGGGGTGAAGAGGAAGCCAGCACCGCCAGAGGACGAGCAGCCGGACCCCGTGTGTCCGGACGAACGCCGCACCCGTTAGTCGGCTGACGGGCCAGGTTGCAGGGCCGTCGAATCCCCCGAGAGTGCCGCAGAGCAGCAGAAGGAGGACGTTGCTGCAAGAGATGCCGCCGCTCCTCGCGCTCCGGACCTAAGCGGGGAGCGCGTGCGGCCGCCGGACTCCGCCCCTTACCTGGACCCTTCCCATTTGAACACTGCCCCTCCTTCACGGAACCCCCTTCACAACGAGGACACCAGATCCCTTTTTATTTGGACACTTTGTTTCCCTTTTGGACACTTCCCTTCATTTTCTGTTTAATAAAAGCCTCTCCGAGGCCTGACGCCACACCCACTGTGTCTGTCGTTCGTCCCTCCCGCCACAGTATTAATGCTCAGACCATCCAAGATTTGGAGAAGTTTGTTTTTTCATCAGAACAGATTTGGAGAAATTTAGCATTATGTCGCATTGTATCACCAATGTATCCTCTGCAGCGAATGGGTGCTGTCAGAATGAGAGTCCAAACAGCTGATAAAAACATCACAATAACCCACACGACTCATGTCCATCAGTTAATGTCTTGTGAAAAGCTGTGTTTGTATTAAAACCATCATAAAGATGTTTTTAACTTTAAATTATTGCTTACAGCTAAAATCTATAATCTTAAGTCTATAATACTGCTTTTCCAGTGAAAAAGTAATCTTGTGTAAGAGGAATATGCACAGATCAAGCACCATCTACATTGCAAAAAAGGCCTATCTTACTTAGTATTTTTGTCTTGTTTCTAGTCAAAATATCTAAAAATTCGTAAATTAAGATGCATTTACTAGATAAGCAAAATTACATAAGCAAAATTTATTTTTGTCCCCCCTGGAAACAAGTAAAATTATCTGCGACTGAGGTAAGTAAAATATTATTGAAACAAGGGCATTTTACTTGCAGATAGTTATACTTCTTTTAAGCAAAATGCACTTAAATTAATTTGTTCCCCTGGAAACAAGATTAAATATCTTATGATATTTTGCGTATCTAGTAAATGCATATTAATTTAAGAATTTTTAGATATTTTGACTAGAAACAAGACAAAAATACTAAGTAGGGTAAGCCTTTTTTTGCAGTGTACAAGTGAAAACAGTCCAAAACAGTTAAAAACAAATATGTCGGTGGATTTTGATGTGAGAGGACAACAAGGGAAGGAATTTTTTACTGGAGGAAAAGATATTATGGATTATAGACCAGAAACGATGGTTTGAAGTTAATGATGAAATGTTTATGGATTATTGGTTATTGGAGTTATTGGTTTACTGGATTATTGTGATGTTTTTATCAGATGTTTGAACTCTCAATCTGACGGCACCCATTCACTGCAGAGGATCCACCGAAGAATGAAGAAATAAAGATATTTTTCAGCTTTTTTGTGAAATATTCCTTTAATGCATTTGTGTATTTTTCTTAAAACTTGTTTTATTTTTATTAGGTGTTTAAAAAAAATATTGTGGTTTTTAACATTTATAGGATTCATATGATCTTAAAATTAAAAAAGTGCAATAAATGATGAGAAAAAAGCTCTGTCAGAGACGAGCATAATCACCAAAATAATTAAAACAAATATTACTATTATGATTATTATAGAGTAATTATGTGCATTTATTATTCATGCTTCAGCAGCGGTGACAACTATGGGGACAAGATTTGAGATGCTGTCTCATGCTGTGAAATGGTGTGTGCTGTACAACTGAGACTAAAATAGGGGCAAATCGAAGGCTTTTTGTGGTTATCTTGAGAGCAGAAATATGCATTTAGAAAGAAAGTGAGAGCAGGGAGCATGAGAGACAGAGAGAGTGTGAAAGAAAGCACAGTTGGCTCTTTTAATATTACACGACCACTGATGCACATTTCAGCTCAGTGTCTGGCCTGGCCTTCTGTACGTTAGCTTGATAACACAGCCGAAATGCCACTCTGTGAATTAAACATACCTCTCCCCTGAATGCCGGCCTATTCTTTCTTATCTCTCTTCTTTTTGCCTCATCTTTCTGTACTTTAATCTTATGTTTTCCTATTTTTACCACCAAAAAAGCACTAGTTCTTTCTTAGAAGTCTGCATTGTGCCATTGCCGTCAAATGCTTTGTCATCTCTGTGAAATGTGTGTCAAGCTGTTGGGATTTGCTGTGTTGTTAGATTTCTGTGTTGATGATTGTGACTTTTTTGTGATGTTTAAATGATTTAAGAAATATATGTGTGTCACAGCGTTTCAGTGGAACAAGAGTCTTTTGGCTTTTTATAGAATGCAAAGTACCTCTACTGTATTTGAACAGCTGTGTGTTTACATATACATACTGTACATATATATGTGTGTGTGCTCCAGTTTACATGGTGGTCTTAAATGGGGATAGCTGCTGAAAACTGTGTTCCTGTGATCTGTAGGTAAAGGCGAGGCAGGAGAAAGAGAGGGTGGATATTTTATTAATGTGGCTTGTTAATATTCCAGCACTGAGAGACGACTCCCGTGTCTCTTCTCCTGAAGAATGATGAATAACTCAACACCTCCACGGCAACCTCCACTGCAACTCACTCCTGATCATGAATATTCACAGCCTGCCTGGCTGGGACGGCCCTCCCTGGACTGCAGTGATGAGAGAAAATAAAACAGAGGTATGTACTGTATGTGTATGTGAGTGTAAACGTGTGTGTTCGCAGGACGTATCAAACTATAATCATTTTTTTTTTCCTTAGAGATGTGTATGCTGAGGTAATTTATGATTTTCATTTTAAATTGTGAAAGTTGGATTTTGTTTACGTAGTTAAACTCAAAAACTCCCCAAGGCCCTGTGAGTTGTAGTGACAGCATCCAAAAAATGTTTAAAGACAAATTAATTGGATTCAGTTTCTTGTTATTAATGAAAACATGAGTTTTTCTAGATTTTAAATGCCTGTAATCTCTGTAGGTCCTTCTCATCCCTTTTCTGTTTCACTATCATGATTCTCTGTTTTGTCTTGTTTGGTGTGAATGTCTAGATTCAATGAATAGTGACTGTTTCACTAAACCACCCTGGCGGTTTTAATTGAAAACCACTAGATAATTATAAGCTGTGCCTTTAAACAGTGAGATGAACAAAGAATGAGATGATGAGAATGTAAATATGACTTTAATATACAGTATAGACTTATCTATGAATACTCAATAGATCCGTATATTGTTTGTGTACCAATATGCATTTGAACTGCACTCAGAAATGGAATATTTCAATGAAGTTCCCCAAAAGAAGTAACATATTTTACAGACATACTGTATGGCGGCCTTTATGAAACTAACAACCTGGGGGACGGAACAATGGTCACACAGCCGAGTGTCCTAGGAATCAGAGAACAAGTTCATTCGAGTCATAAGTCTCTGAAATTGGTTGATTACCTGAGCCTGAAGTGCAACCGCTAGAATTACAGATGTTTGAACATCAGCAGCTCAGAGGAGACTGTGTGAAGCTAGATGAATTGGAAGAATTGTTTACAATTCACCGTAGTGTAGAAACAGGGACAAAGAACAGAAAAGGGGATATTTCAGTAGTAGTAGTAGTATTTTATGTTGTTGGCTAATGTAAACATTTAGTGAATCCAAAACATACAGCGCAATCAGTGCAGTCTGATTCATGGATAAATGACTCTCTTTAGTGAATCAACCATATACTGTACACCTTTCAGCTGAGCTAAATCAGTTTAGTTACTGTTTTTTATTTTGGTTAGTATTTAGATAGATAGATGGATGGATAAATAGACAAATAGATGGATGGATACAGATAGACAAATGATAGATGGATGGATAAATAGACAAATAGATGGATAGATATAGATAGACAAATGATGGTAGATGGATGGATGAATAGATATAGTTAGACAAATGATGGATGGATGGATAAATAGACAAATAGATGGATAGATATAGTTGGATAAATGATGGATGGATGGATAAATAGATTAATAGATCGATAGATATAAATATACAAATGATGGATAGATGGATAGATAGATGATGGATAAATAGACAACTAGATGGATAGATATAGATAGACAAATGATGGTAGATGGATGGATGAATAGATATAGTTACAAAATGATGGATGGATGGATGGATAGATAGATGATGGATAAATAAACAAATAGATTATAGATAGACAAATGGTGGATGGATGGATAAATAGACTAATAGATGGATAGATATAAATATACAAATGATGGATGGATGGATGGATAGATGATGGATAAATAGACAAAAAGATGGATAGATATAGATGAACAAATGATGTATAATGGATAAATATACTAATAGATGGACAGCTATAGATAAAAAAAGATGGATGGATGGATAGATGATAAATAGACTAATAGATGCATATAGATAGACAAATGATGGATAGACAGTGGATTGATAAATAGACAAATAGATGGATAGATATACAGTAGATAGACAAATGATGGATGGATGGATAAATAGACAAATGGATAGATATAGATAAACAAATGATGGATGGATAAATAGACTAATAGATAGATAGATAGATAGATAGATAGATAGATAGATAGATATAGATAAATGATGGATGGATAAATAGATATAGATTTTGATAGTTATCACAGTCATCACAAATGATGGATGGATGGATAAATAGACAAATGGATAGATATAGATAAACAAATGATGGATGGATAAATAGACTAATAGATAGATAGATAGATAGATAGATAGATAGATAGATAGATAGATAGATAGATAGATAGATAGATAGATAGATAGATAGATAGATAGATAGATAGATATAGATAAATGATGGATGGATAAATAGATATAGATTTTGATAGTTATCACAGTCATCACAAATGATGGATGGATGGATAGATAAATAGATGGATAATAGATATAGATAGACAAATGATGGATGGATGGATGGATAGATAAATAGACAAATAGATGGATAGATATAGATAGACAAACGATGGGTAGATGGAAGGATGAATAGATATTAGACAAATGATGGATGGATGGATGAATAGATAAATAAATGGATAGATATAGATAGACAAATGATGTATGGAAAGTAAATAGACAAATAGATGGATAGATATAGATAAACAAATGATGGATGGATGGATAGACAAATGATGGAGGGTTAGATTGAAGGATGGATGAATAAATAGATGGATGATAGATATAGATAGACAAATGATGGATGGATCAAAAAAGGACGAATAGATATAGATAGACAAATGATGGATGGATGCGTAAATAGACAAATAGATGGATAGATATAGATAGACAAATGATGGGTGCATAAATGGACATATAGATAGATAGATAGATAGATAGATAGATAGATAGATAGATAGATGATAGATAGATAGATAGATAGATAGATAGATAGATAGATAGATAGATAGATAGATAGATAGATAGATAGATAGATAGATAGATAGATAGATAGATAGATGCAAGAGTTTGAAGTTACATCTGTAAACGTCAGACTTTGTGATGTTTTCTCTCCAGGCCTGCTGTGCATGTCTGTTTCATCAGCTGTATCAGATCAGCTTGTGTTTCTCTGTGGCAGATCTAGAAGCGTGATCCCGCAGCAGTGACTAGCAGCAACAGCCCCCTGACTTTCTGCAACGCTCTGTCCTATTACGGCCCTAGTATGGCGGATTACTGCCAGGAAACCAGGATAATGGTCGTCACGGCAGCGGAAATCCGCTTTCCTTAAGAATGGCACTGAGAGGCGTGAAGGCCAAATCCTCCATTTAAAACCGCGAGAGACAGGCCCCTATTATATCAACTTACCACTCTGTATCAAACACCGTCTCTTATTCTTTCACTCTCTTTGGAGTTTTCTGCCTGTTCTTGCTTCTCTCACACTTCCCATGTACTTTGGTTCTTCAGGATGCTGTTTCTCTTTGAACTCAGTGGGTGGTTTTAGAGAATTACCCAACACATACTGACCCTCTTTAACTCTTTATTACAGCTAGAAACACACACACAGAGCAACTGTGAATATGAGGAATAACATGAATCTATTTTATAATCATAGTATTTTTTAAGGTTACAGGTGTTGCAGCAGCTGCTATTACTTATGTTGTGAAAGTAATGAGCCTCTCTTTACTGTCATCCTCAGGAATGTGCTAACACTTGAACCTGAGAGCAGATGAAGTAGGAAATGAATGCAACCAAACATGATGGAGAGAGAAGAAGATGGATGGATGGATGGTACAAGAGGTAAGTAGTGCAGAAATGACTAATGACGTGCCAGTCCTTAGTTGATGAGATAAACTGTCTAAGGTGGAGTTAGCGTGGTAAATTGGTGACAGCGAAACGAAGGTGTTCCCTCTAAACACAGCGAATGCGTGAAAAATCAACAGACATCTTTGAAAAAAGAGATAACACACTTGTGGCAGGGGCTGTTAACATGAGGGAGAGTGGCATAAGCTGTGTCAGCTTAATTGGTGTAATTAAGACAATTGACTTAGCTTCTATCTATCTATCTATCTATCTATCTATCTATCTATCTATCTATCTATCTATCTATCTATCTATCCTTTTGTCCGTCTGTCCATCCATCCATCCATCCATCCATCCATCAGTCAATTCATCCGTGTCTTTTCTGTCTGTCTGTCCATTCATCCACCTGTCTATCTCTGTCCATCCATCTATCCATCTATCTATTTATCAATCTATCTGTCCTTTCGTCCATCCATCCATCCTTTTCTTTCCATCAATCAATCAATCCATCCGTGTCTTATCTATCTATGTCTGTCTTTCCATTCGTCTGTCCGTCCGTCTGCCTGTCTGTCCGTCTATCTTCCATCTGTCCGTCTATCTTCCATCTGTCCGTCTATCTATCTATCTATCTATCTATCTATCTATCTATCTATCTATCTATCTATCTATCTATCTATCTATCTATCTATCTATCTATCTATCTATCTATCTATCTATCCATCTATCCATCTATCCATCCATCCATCCATCAGTCAGTCAATTCATCCGTCTTTTCTGTCTATGTCTGTCTGTCCATTCATCCACCCATCTATCTATCTGTCCGTCCGTCCATCTATCCATCTATCTATTTATTGATCTATCCTTCCTTTCGTCCATCCATCCATCCTTCTCTTTCCATCGATCAATCGATCCATCCGTGGATCTTATCTATGTCTGTCTTTCCATTTGTCTATCTATCTATCTATCTATCTATCTATCTATCTATCTATCTATCTATCTATCTATCTATCTATCTATCTATCTATCTATCTATCTATCTATCTATCTATCTATCTATCTATCTATCTATCTATCTATCTATCTATCTATCTATCTATCTATCTATCAAGCCATTTTGTTATTCTAGTATTATAATCATGTATCTGCTTGTGTAGCTAGGCCATGGCCTACTAAAGAGGCCAGGGTAAGGAAAAGAACTTATGGTAGGGGCCTTTAGCTAGGCCATGGTGGGGAAGAACATCTGTTTCTATCTGTGTATTATCTATGATAGAGAAATTATAGCATTTAGCACTTTTTACTCATATGCATCTTTCAATTGCTAGATTAATACCCCAGCCTCCCCTATACTTATAAGAGCCAGATAAGAAAACGGTTAACAGATGCTGATAGAGAAGGGGACACTTAACATGCTACAAGAAGCAGAGATACTTCAGATATTCTGAGATGCTTCACACACTACAAGAAGAGACACTTAACACACTTAGAGACAGTTGAGAGATGACTTAGCGGGTAGCTCTCAAAAAAGATCCTGTTAAACTAAGATTAAGCGAGTCCAGGAATTCCCATGAAGCTTTTTGAAATCAAAGCCTAATGCAGAATCATCGAATGCTGTCTGTTGGAACGTAGTGAAGATTTTGAAGAACTATAACAGAGATCCACCCACCTGCTCATTCATATTTTACAGGTTGACCTTTTGACTTAGCAATTTCGGAGCTGCTTACCCATGATTCCCAGAGCTCAGGGTCATCCCTACCATTTTTATTTGCTGATGGATTGAGTATTATGAGTGCTGAACGGAGGATAAAAAGACCCTTTGTTGCCCAATGCAATGCCTCCACCTGACAGAGTAGGACAGAAGCGGTGGGAGAGAGGAATGGGGGTAGAGATCTCTTTATACGCCTCTGGCTAGCATGGAAAGACACTCCTCAAGCTAGTGACATTTAGGGAAAATCAGATCTGAAGAATTTCTTATCTGCTCCTGCCACTTCTGCACTCCCTTGCTTTATCCCTTCAACTAGTTTCCTTCCCTCACCTGCTTTATATCTGCCAGCTGCATTACCATACACACACACAGTAGCATTGATTGCATGTGTCCGAGCTTGCCCTGGAGAAAGGAGGGTCCTCATGGATTAGTTTGTACAATTGATCTCAAGGGAGACAAAAGCCAAGCCATTTCTCCTGCTCTTTCTCTGCCGCTTTTACTCTTTCTCTGAATCGGCATCTTTGGGATTAGTGGAAAGAATGAAGAGACGTGGAGTGGAAGAGAGAGAGGGAGAGTGGGATAGAAGACTCGCTCTTTTCCCCAGAGTCCTGGTGTATGGCACCTCAACTGAGGAATCAGAGAAACAAAAGCTCTTTCATCCCAAGAGGAAGCTGTGTGTGTGTGTGTGTGTGTGTGTGTGTGTGTGTGTCTGCTCTTCTTGGCCCTGGACTTAAGATGTTACCCTAAATGTGCTGGCTTGTGGATTTGAGCAATCTCATCTCCCGATGGGGAATTCTTGATGTTGTGACACTTGAGCCTTCAACACTGAGGAAAAGTAACTTTTTGTAACTTCTCTTATTTTTGTATTTTTCCTCCACTCTAGCAGTTAGAGGCGTCTGAGGGTTATAAGCTCTTCACCAGCAGAGAAGCTTCCTGAGCTACAAACTATTCACAATATAACATAGGTAAAACTTTTTATTTAAAAAGTAGTTAGGTACACTGCAACAAGCTGCTATCTATCTATCTATCTATCTATCTATCTATCTATCTATCTATCTATCTATCTATCTATCTATCTATCTATCTATCTATCTATCTATCTATCTATCTATCTATCTATCTATCTATCTACCTATCTACCTACCTACCTACCTACCTACCTACCTACAGTGGTCTGAAAAAGTGTTGGCCCCCTTCCTGATTTTTGATTTTGAAAACATGGATTAAGACCCAAAGAAATTCAGAAACAAACGAGAAAGAAAGTAATTGAGATCTATCAGTCTGGAAAAGGTTATTATGCCGTTTCTAAAGCTTTTGGACTCCAGCGAACTACATTGGCTCTCACTGTGGTTCGCTGGAGTCCAAAAGCTTTAGCCTCAAATGGCGAAAACATGGAACAGTGGTGAACCTTCCCAGGAGTGGCCGGCCGACCAAACATCAAGAACATCATACCAACAGCAAAATACGATGGTGGTAGTGTGATGGTCTGGGGCTGTTTTGCTGCTTTTGGACCTGAAAGACTTGCTGTGATAAATGGAACCAATTCAATTCAATTAAATTCAAGTTTATTTGTATAGCACTTTTCACAATACAAATCGTTTCAAAGCAGCTGTACAAAAAAAAAAAAAAAAAAAAAAGTAGGCTACTACAATATATTTAGTAGCTTATTAGTGGTGACCACTGTATGTTAAGTCGATGTACATATGGTATAAATTTTAAAACCAGTAATGGTGTAATCAAAAACAGATGATGAACACTAATAGTAATGATTATGTGTTGCAATCAAACTTGTAGAAAAATGGTGTAGTGCTGTATGTTGTTTCAAGGCTGGCATCATCGGCGGTCCTCTGGGGGGTTGGCATCTCTTCTTCTGAATCCAGGCTGAATCTTGTGCAATTCCTAGTTACAACGGGATGGAAATCCCATGGCAGAAACAGGAAAACAAATAGAGAAATAATTAGCGTAGCTGCTGTTCCAACCAAGCAAAAATTATGTGTTTAGCCCAAGCTGAAGAATGTTGATGTGCATTTGATCAGATGTAATTGAAGTACAACATTATGAGATAAATTATGTGAATGTTTGGCTAAAGAGATGAGTATTTAATCTAGATTTAAACATAGAGAGTGTGTCTGAACACCGAACGTTATCAGGGAGGCTATTCCAGAGTTTGGGAGCCAAATGTGAAAAGGCTCTCCCTCCTTTAGTGGACTTTGCTATCCTGGGTACAACTAAAAGTCGAGAGTTTTGCGACCTTAGGGAGCGTGAAGGATTGTAGCGTGGTAGGAGACTAGTTAGGTATACAGGAGCTAAACCATTAAGGGCCTTATAGGTAAGAAGTAATACTTTTTAAGTGATACGGAACCTAATAGGTAGCCAGTGTAGAGACCGTAAAATTGGGGTAATATGATCATATTTTCTTGATCTGGTAAGGAGTCTAGCGGCTGCATTTTGGACTACCTGTAGCTTATTTATTGAAGAAGCCGGACAACCACCTAGTAGTGCATTACAATAGTCCAGTCTAGACGTCATGAATGCATGAACTAACTTTTCTGCATCAGAGACAGGTAACATGTTCCGTAGCTTAGCAATGTTTCTAAGATGGAAGAATGCTGTTTTTGTAACATGAGAAATATGATTTTCAAAAGACAGGTTGCTGTCTAGTATAACACCCAGATTTTTGACTGTAGAGGAAATAACAGTACATCTGTCTAGTTGCAAATTGCAGTTTAAGAGATTCTGTGTACTGTTTTTTGGCCCAATAAGTAATATCTCGGTCTTATCTGAATTTAATAGTAGAAAATTATTGGTCATCCAGTCTTTCACATTTTTAACACACTCTGTTAACTTTGCTAAGTTAGAAGTTTCATCTGGTCTTGTTGAAATATATAGTTGAGTATCATCAGCATAACAATGGAAACTAATCCCATATTTCCTAATAATATTACCAAGGGGTAACATGTAAATTGAAAATAGCAGAGGACCTAGGACAGATCCTTGTGGCACTCCATACTTTACTGGTGATAGCTGCGATGACTCCCCATTTAAATAAACAAAGTGGTAGCGATCGGACAGGTATGATCTGAACCATCTTAAAGCCTGCCCTTGAATACCTGTATAGCTTTGTAATCGATCTATGAGTATGTCATGATCTATAGTGTCGAATGCAGCACTAAGATCAAGTAAAACTAGCAATGAGACGCAGCCTTGATCTGACGCAAGTAGCAAGTCATTTGTGAATTTTACAAGTGCAGTTTCTGTGCTATGGTGGGGCCTGAAACCTGACTGAAATTCTTCAAAGAGATTATTATTTTGCAAGAAGGAGCACAATTGAGCAGACACAACTTTTTCTAAAATTTTAGACATAAATGGAAGATTTGAAATGGGTCTGTAATTTGCCAATTCACTAGGGTCTAGCTGTGGTTTCTTAATAAGAGGCTTAATAACCGCTAGTTTGAATGGTTTTGGGACATGACCTAAAGATAACGATGAGTTAACAATATTAAGAAGCGGTACTTCTGCTACAGGTAACAACTCTTTTAGTAATTTAGTGGGTACAGGATCTAATAGGCATGTTGTTGGTTTAGATGTGGTGATAAGTTTATTTAATTCTTCCTGTTCTATAGTTGTAAAGCACTGCAGTTTTTCTTCGGGTGTAATGAATAATGCTGAAGTATCAGTTGCTGTAGTATCTATAGTTGTTATTGTACTTCTGATGTTGTCTATTTTATCAGTAAAGAAATTCATAAAGTCGTTACTATTAAACTGTGCAGGAATATTTAGGTCGGGTGGCGTTTGGTTATTTGTTAATCTAGCCACTGTGCTAAATAAAAACCTTGGATTGTTTTTTGTTTTTTTTCTATGAGTTGGTGGATGTACTCGGCTCTAGCAGCTTTTAAAGCCTGTCTATAGCTGGACATACTGTTTTTCCATGCAATTCTAAAAACCTCTAAGTTAGTTTTTCTCCATTTACGCTCAAGATTACGAGTTTCTTTTTTTAGAGAATGCGTTTTTTTCTAACCTTTTTTAGCTTGATGGGGGCAACAGCTTCTAGTGTATTAGAGAAGATAGTGCCCATGTTACTAGTCATTTTGTCTAGTTCATTTGTATTTATGGGTACACAGAGCAGCTGAGATAAGTCAGGCAGGTTATTTGTGAACCTATCTTTGGTAGCAGGAACAATAGTTCTGCCCAGACGATAGCGCAGAGCTATATAGTTAACATCAGTAATACGCAGCATGCACAATACAAGGAAATGATCAGTAACATCATCGCTTTGAGGTACGATATCTATATCAGTAAGATCAAGTCGTTGCGTTATAATTAGATCTAGTGTATGATTAAAACGATGAGTGGGCCCAGTGACGTTTTGCTTGACTCCAAAGGAGTTTATCAGGTCAGTAAACGCAAGTCCTAACGCATCATTTGTATTATCAACATGAATGTTAAAATCCCCAGCAATTAACGCTTTATCAAAATTAACCAATAGGTCTGAGAGGAAATCTGCAAATTCTTTTAGGAAATCTGTATACGGCCCTGGAGGTCTATACACATTAGCCAGAGCAAGAGATAGGAGAGATTTATTTTCCTTTTATATCTGACAGAGTAACATTAAGTAGAAGTACTTCAAATGAATTAAACCTGTACCCTGTTTTCTGAGTAACATTGAAAATATCACTATATATTGTTGCAACACCACCGCCACGACCAATCTGACGGGGTTCATGCTTATAACAGTAGTTTATAACCATGAATTCTGCTGTCTACCGAAAAATCCTGAAGGACAATGTCATGTTCATGACCTCAAGCTGAAGCAAACTTGGATTCTGCATTAGGGCAATGATCCAAAACACACCAGCAAATCCACCTCTGAACGGCTGAAGAAAAACAAAATGGAGACTTTGGAGTGGCCTAGTCAAAGTCCTGACCTGAATCCTATTGAGATGTTGCGGCATGACCTTAAAGAGGCGGTTCATGCTCGAAAACCCTCCAATGTGGCTGACTTACAACAATTCTGCCAAGATGAGTGGGCCAAAACTCCTGCACAGCACTGTAACAGACTCATTGCAAGTTATCACAAACACTTGATTGCAGTTGTTGCTGCTAAGGGTGGTCCTATCGACCTATGACCTATCTGTCGACCTATCTATCTATCTATCTATCTATCTATCTATCTATCTGTCTGTCTGTCCGTCCATCCGTCCGTCTATCTATCTATCGACCTGTCTGTCCGTCCGTCCGTCCATCTATCTATCTATCGACCGGTCTGTCCGTCCGTCCATCCGTCTGTCTATCCATCAACCCGTCTGTTCATCCGTCTATCTATCTCTGGGGTGGCAAACTCCGGTCCTGGAGAGCCGCACCCTGCAGAGTTCAACTCCAACCGTTATCTATCTAACCATCCATCTATCTGTGTCCATCCGTTTATCCATCCATCCATCCATCCATCCATCCATCCATCCATCCGTCCGTCCGTCCATCCATCCATCCATCCATCCATCCATCCATCCATCCATCCATCCATCCATCCATCCATCCATCCATCCATCCATCCATCCATCCATCCATCCGTCCATCCATCCGTCCATCCATCCGTCCATCCATCTGTCCATCCTTCCATCATATATGTCTGTCTGTCTGTCTGTCCATTTAGCTTGCTATGTTGCAAGTGTACAGTGACATAAAAATCAGCAATGTGGCGTTTTGTCATACTACACCACTATTGCTTTAAACTACTGTCATGCTCCATTATGTTAACTGTTACCACTTTTAGTGAGTTTGCTTAGCACCAGACCCACTCAATTTATCCCTGTATTGATCCAGTTACATGAGTCCCTATGAGAGGCCTTTAACCATAATATACTCCCTCCTTCATAAACATATGCTCTTCATAATTACATTCCTGACAACCTAAGTATATTGACCAGTTTGTCTTAACTACCGGTCAAATTGGACTAAATTTGTAGCAGCATCTTTCATTTGGCTTGAAATGGCAGCAAAGCTGAAGTGACGGATTATGGGTAATTGTCAAGCTGTTGAGGTGGCTCACTCTTGACAGAGCAAACGAAGAAAAGAAAGAGAGAGCAGGGGGCTGGTTGAGGGGAGGGGGCCAAAACAGGAAGGAGACTGCAAATGAGGCTTGTTTCAATAACAGGATCGATGGGGTGCAGGAAAAGATGTTGTGCACGTCAATGATAAGCATCCCCAGGCAAACACTGGAAGGTGTGGGGGAGAGGAAGGGAGGGCGAGGGGGGAGAAACAAAGAGGAAGAATTAAGACAAAGTGAGAGTTGGAGAGACAGAGATGTCAGGGAGTAGAAAATGGAAATTGAAGAGAGACAAACATTGGGGAATGCTTGACTGCGACTATGTTTGAGTGCGCCAGAGACGGAGAGAGGCGTAAGGTTCGACAATCAATGAATGCAGTCAGAAAGATGCAGTGCTCTGTCAGTATCACAGCTCTCATTCTCAGTATTATTTCATTAACTTGTCACAAGTGCAATAATGTGGGTGGAGTTTTCCGTCAGATTTTCTCTAGAGAACTTAGTTGTTAGCTTTAATGAAATAGTTCTACTAAATATGAAAAGTCTGTCATTATTTACTCATGCCGTTTTTCTGTGGAACACAAAATCAGATGTTTAATGTGTCCAAGCTGTTCTTTCCATACAATGAAAGTAGTTGGTGATTTGTACTATCATGCTCAAAAACCACAAAGTAAATCTATCGTTTGCCTTCAGAATGAAAATGGCATATGTGAGAAAGGCACAAATTGAAGTTGTTGTTCACTGAAAAATTGTCACAAAATTAATTAAGCTGCTGCATGTTTTGTAAACAAGAACCAAGTTAATGTCGTAACTACACTACAATTTTATTTATTCACTGAGACCTTACTTTTATAGCCTGTCTATAGCTGGACATATTGTTTTTCGATGCAATTCTAAAAACCTCTAAGTTAGTTTTTCTCCATTTACACTCAAGATTACGAGTTTCTTTTTTTAGAGAATGGGTATTACTGTTGTACCATGGCACAGTACGTTTTTCTCTAACCTTTTTTAGCTTGATGGGGGCAACAGCTTCTAGTGTATTAGAGAAGATAGTGCCCATGTTACTAGTCATTTTGTCTAGTTCATTTGTATTTATGGGTACACAGAGCAGCTGAGAAAAAATTCAGGCAGGTTATTTGTGAACCTATCTTTGGTAGCAGGAACAATAGTTCTGCCCAGACGATAGCACAGAGCTATATAGTTAACATCAGTAATACGCAGCATGCACTGCACAATACAAGGGAATGATCAGTAACATCATCGCTTTGAGGTACGATATCTATATCAGTAAGATCAAGTCCGTGCGATATAATTAGATCTAGTGTATGATCAAAACGATGAGTGGGTCCGGTGACGTTTTGCTTGACTCCAAAGGAGTTTATCAGGTCACTAAACGCAAGTCCTAACGCATCATTTGTATTATCAACATGAATGTTAAAATCACCAGCAATTAACGCTTTATCAAAATTAACCAATAGGTCTGAGAGGAAATCTGCAAATTCTTTTAGGAAATCTGTATACGGCCCTGGAGGTCTATACACAGTAGCCAGAGCAAGAGATAGGAGAGATTTCTTTTCTTTTTATATCTGGCAAACACTGGAAGGTGTGGGGGAGAGGAAGGGAGGGCGAGGGGGGAGAAACAAAGAGGAAGAATTAAGACAAAGTGAGAGTTGGAGAGACAGAGATGTCAGGGAGTAGAAAATGGAAATTGAAAAGAGACAAACATTGGGGAATAAACATTTTACTTTTTATTTATGTTAGATAGTAAACCTTTATTAAACTAATATTAACTTTTTTTATTTTAAAGAAGTTACCTATTTATATTTATAAATACAGTGGCCTCCAATAATATTGGCACCCCTGGTAAATATGAGCAAATGTATAGCTGTGAAAATACATTTCTGATCTATTGTTGAAGTAAAACGGTAGAAAGTGAGGGGAAAATCTTATAATGCAATAAATGTTTTTCTGTAGTTCATGTTGGCCACAATTATTGGCACCCAATTTTTGCAACGTCCTTTTCCCAAGATACCAACTCTGAATTTTCTCCTATAATGCCTAATGAGTTTGGAGAACACCTGACAAGAGATCAGAGACAATTACTTCATACAGAATCTCTCCAGATCCTTTACTGCAAAAAAAGGGTTATCTTACTTAGTATTTTTGTTTTTTATTTCTAGTTAAAATATCTTAAATCAAGATGCATTTACTAGATAAGCAAAATGACATAAGATATTTAGTCTTGTTTCCAGGGGGAAAAATAAATTAAATGCAGTTAAAATAAGTAAAATTATCTGCCAGTGGGGTAAGTAAAATACTCTTGATTTAAGAATATTTCAGTTACACCACTGGCAGATAATTTTACTTGTTTCCAGGGGGGAGAAACTAAATTAAGGGCATTTTGCTTAAAACAAGATTATTGTCTTATGTCATTTTGCTTATCAAGTAAATGCATTTTAATTTAGGAATTTTTAGATATTTTGACTAGAAACATTACAAAAATACTAAATAAACCTTTTTTTGCAGTGTTCAGATTCCCAGCTCTTGTCTTCTGCTCATCCCACTCATTTTCTGTACGGTTCAGGGCAGGGAACTGGGACGGCCATGGCAGAAGCTTCATTTTGTGCTCAGTGACACAGTTGTGCATAATTTTGGATCATTGTCCTGATGACAGTCAGGTTTAGATATTTAATCTGTTGGTATTTGATAGAATCCATGATGCCATGTATCTGAACGAGATGTCTAGGACCTCCGGCAGAAAAATAGGCCCACAACATTAAAGATCCAGTGGGCATGGGGTATTTTTTTATCCATGTTTGCACCAAGTCCATCTGGTGTTTTTGCTGCCAAAAAGCTCTTTTTTTTAGTTTCATCTGAGCACAGAAGCTCCATGTCTGACAACTGAATATGCTGGAGTTTGTTTGTGGATGAGCAAGAATTGTTTTTTAACCTTCCTGAACAACATGTGGTGATGTAGGGTTTTTTTTTTGTGGCTTTCTGACCCTAAGACTCAACTAAATCTCTGCAGTTCTCCAGCTGTGATCCTTGGACAGTCTTTGGCCACTCAAACAGTTCTCCTCAGTGTGCATTAGGACAATAGAGACACACATCCTCTTCCAGCCTTCCTCTGAGCCTTCAAAATGGTCTCTCGGTTTGGTTCACTAGGCTACACAATCATGGGGAAGACTGATCTGACAGTTGTCCAGAAGACAATCATTGACACCCTTCACAAGGAGGGTAAGCCACAAACATTCATTTCCAAAGAAGCTGGCTGTTCACAGAGTGCTGTATCCAAGCATGCTAACAGAAAGTTGAGTTGAAGAAAAAAGTCACTGCACCGTTTTTTTTTTTTTCAAGAAATTTTAGAGCACTTCATGCTTCCTTCTGCTGACCACCTGTTTAAAGATGCTGATTTCATTTTCCAGCAGGATTTGGCGCCTGCCCACACTGCCAAAAGCACCAAAAGTTGGTTAAATGAGCATGGTGTTGGTGTGCTTGACTGGCCAGCAAACTCACCAGACCTGAACCCCATAGAGAATCTATGGGGTATTGTCAAGAGGAAAATGAGAAACAAGAGACCAAAAAATGCAGATGAGCTGAAGGCCACTATCAAAGAAACCTGGGCTTCCATACCACCTCAGCAGTGCCACAGACTGATCACCTCCATGCCACGCTGAATTGAGGCAGTAATTAAAGTAAAAGAAGCCCCTACCAAGTATTGAGTACACTTACAGTAAATAAACACTTTCCAGAAGGCCAACAAGTCACTAAAATGTTTTTTTTAAATTGGTCTTATGAAGTATTCTAATTTGTTGAGATTTTTTTGAGAATTGGTGGATTTTTGTTAACTGTGAGCCAAATCATCAGAATTGAAAGAACCAAAGACTTAAACTATTTCAGTCTGTGTTCATTGAATTTATTTACTGCAAAAGTTTAACAATTTGAGTTGAATTACTGAAATAAATGAACTTTTCCACGACATTCTAATTGCACCTGTATTTACCAAGGTTGCCAATATTAGTGAAGGGTATGTAGGTACCTATTTAGTATTATTTGTGTTCTTTTTTAGTGTTTATTAAAAATGTGAATTAGCTTTTTTTATTTTAGTTATATTTTTGTAGTTTTGTTGTTATTTTTATTCGTATGTTTTTGTCGTTTTGTCGTTTTGTCATTTTGTCGTTTTCATAAAAGTTTAAGTTTTTCATGTAGCATTGGTATTTAAATTTATTTGAGCTTTATTTTAAATTACAGAAAACGATTTTTGATATTTTTAGTTAATAACATCAACAACAACATTGTTTTACAGTAAGATTGATGTCGGTAACATGACCTTAACTGCTCTGAAAACCAGTGTAAGCAGTTTTTCCCACTTATTCCTTCATACATTATACAAATATTGCAATATTCATATGCCTTAAAAGTGCCAGATCTGAATGTGCAGAAGTCAATATTTTCATGCAATAATAGATATATTTTTCATCTGTTCTTCAAACTGAGCTATTATATGGATAATATTCATTCATTCTGTTCTATCGTATTAAAGTCTTTGAGTTCTTGTAGACTGGATAGACATGGGCAGCCTAGACAAACAAATAGTGATCACTCAGCAGGAGTCAGAGGGCAAGCCAGGTCATCGGCAGCATTATTTTTCAGCTCTTAACGCCGAGGCGTTGATGACTGCTCCTGTTCCCCCCATCAGGTCGCGACAGCATTATCTTTTAATGCCAGATCACTCCTTACCTCTCTGCCTGTCGTACAGTCCACACTCCCAAATGCCACCGGCATTACCATCAAACGATTCCTGTCACCTCTCCCAATACAGAGGGATTTGCAACAAGCCCGGGCTTATGAATCAAACAAACAATGAGAGCGAGCGGGCCGGCGTGCCTGTGTAAATGAGCGGAGGTGTGAGGATGCAGAGCAGGGAGACAGGTAGCTGGTGATAGCTGTCACACTGGATGTTTTCGCCCTGACAGGTGGCTGATTAGCAGGCGATGAAAGAGAGGAAGGGAATGAAATGAGGACGAGTGAAAAGAGAGAGAGAGGCAGAATGTGCGGTTCTGTACCGTTGGCTCCCCAGCCACGCATCCGTCTCTTAAAAAATCACACACACACAGAGGGGTAAGCTGGCTTCATCCGTGAGACCTGTCTCTTAGTATAGAAAATGACTGCATGCAGGATGCTGCCTCTGTCTCTCCCGCTCTCTCATACTCTCTGTCCATCATGTTAAGTTTATTTAAAGAAGTCAAACACACTCAGTGTTTAAGTCTGACTGACCTCTCTCCATCTTATAAGTGAGAGCAGTTGTTTATTTGTTTGTCTTAAGATGGGCTGTGCAGTAAAACTGTTGTGTTGACACCCTGTCACGCAGGAAGGATGTCCAGCATTTGTCTGGTGTGTTCAGCTGACATTGTGTGTCAGGGAGGCTTTGATTAGTCTAGAAATGTCAGCCAGTGATATCACAGATAGATTTCTCCAGCAGAGTGCAGGAAAAGTTAAACTTGTTTTTGCAGGTTTGCGGGGGGCAGGGGTTGGGGAAGGGGAAGATGTGAGTCTAGATATCTGAAACCATTAGTGAACATTCATCTATTTTGCATTTGTAAAATGTGATTTATAGCATAAGAGTTTGAGTGACATTAACATTCTGAAATCAACAATTTGGCCAAATAAAATTTGGCATCCATAATAAGAAATGAATACCTTTATTTAGCCAAGATGCATTAAATTGATTGTGATAAACACTTACAATGTTACAAAGGCTTTCTATTAGGGATGTAACCCTAAGTATTAGCAATATTGTGGTATCACAGTAGAAAAACTGTCTCAACACCATTATGGTCATGGTTCGCTAAAGCTGGCATTTTCCGTCAAAATAAAAGCTCTAATGCCATTTTTGTCAAAATAAAAACTTAAAAAAAGAATGAATTGCTTACAGCCAACGGTTTAAATGGATAATGTTACTGCAGTCCAAATCCAAAATATCTCTTTCAAGTGTAGAAATGGAAAAAAAAGTTTAGTAATTTCCCTACTGTGGTGTAAAGCAAACTTAATATACCTATGAAATATTCATTTTTATTTATTTTGCAGTGCTTTTTTTTTTTTTTTTTACAATATATGGCTATTATTGTCATAAGAATGACAATAATATAACATTTATATTTTAACTTATTTGGCTACCTGCACCAGTGTGGATGTAATTTAGTCTGAGACTGCAAATAATAAGAGCATTGAGTCCCCTTTAAAGTTCAGGTACAAGTCAATTCACTGACTTTTTTTATGAAGTTTTCTTAGTTAAGAACATGGGTTGGAACTCTTCATTTTTATGTTATATATATATATATATATATATTGTGGCGGGAGGGGCAAACGACAGACACAGTGGGTGTGGCGTCAGGCCTCGGAGAGGCTTTTATTAAACAGAAAATAAGGGAAAGTGAGTCCATAAAGTAAAACAGTGTCCAAAATAAAAGGGGAGTCTGGTGTCCTCGGGTGCTGGGGCAGCGTGACGGAACGGTAGTGTTCAGAGGGGAAGGGTCCAGGAGAGGGGCGGAGTCCGGCGGCCGCGGGCGCTTTCCATGCTAGCGCCGGGGTGCTAGGGCGGCGGCATCTCCGGCAGGCTCATCCCTCTCGAGCTGTCCGGCGCTGGGGCGGCGGCTTCTGGCGGCCTCAACCGGACCGCGGGTCCGGCGGCTCTCCAAACTCTTGTGGCGCGGGATTCCCTCTTCACCCCCTCCTGGACCCGCGAGGACACCAGCGTGCATGCACGGGGGAAAGAGACCGGTCTCCCGAGGAGAGGCGCGCTCGGGATTTAAACAGCGGCGGTGATGAGGCTTCATTTACATCAGGTGTCCCCATCACACGCCGCCAGCCCGAGCCGATTACACGCCCCTCCTCTCCCCTACACACCCACTCCCGTCGGGAGCCTGGAGAAGGGCGGCGAATACGGGACGGGGTGGTGATGAAAATTAGGGGGGCGGGCAGACGCCTCGCCACATTCCCCCCCCCCAAGCGACATCCCCGTCCTAAGGTCGCCGCCCACGCAGGAGTGCTACCTTCCTCATCCAGGCTCCAGCGGTCGGAGTGGGCGGGGATTCCTCTCCAAGGCAACGCTCCCTCTCGCCGCGTACCGGAACAGGGACAGAAAAACCGGTATTAGTCGACAGCCTCAACCAACCGCAGGATAAGTGACTAACTGAAACATCACTTACCCTTCTTGCGGCTGGGAGGCCGTCTCCGTCGTTCCTCCGTCCCTGTCCGGGTTTTCACGAACTTTTGCGAGCGAGAGGGGATGACGTCATCAGGTGTTGCCCACTGCGCTGTCTAAGCCCCGCCTTGCCCGCATTCTCCACCACTGTGGCGGGAGGGGCAAACGACAGACACAGTGGGTGTGGCGTCAGGCCTCGGAGAGGCTTTTATTAAACAGAAAATAAGGGAGAGTGAGTCCATAAAGTAAAACAGTGTCCAAAATAAAAGGGGAGTCTGGTGTCCTCGGGTGCTGGGGCAGCGTGACGGAACGGTAGTGTTCAGAGGGGAAGGGTCCAGGAGAGGGGCGGAGTCCGGCGGCCGCGGGCGCTTTCCATGCTAGCGCCGGGGTGCTAGGGCGGCGGCATCTCCGGCAGGCTCATCCCTCTCGAGCTGTCCGGCGCTGGGGCGGCGGCTTCTGGCGGCCTCAACCGGACCGCGGGTCCGGCGGCTCTCCAAACTCTTGTGGCGCGGGATTCCCTCTTCACCCCCTCCTGGACCCGCGAGGACACCAGCGTGCATGCACGGGGGAAAGAGACCGGTCTCCCGAGGAGAGGCGCGCTCGGGATTTAAACAGCGGCGGTGATGAGGCTTCATTTACATCAGGTGTCCCCATCACACGCCGCCAGCCCGAGCCGATTACACGCCCCTCCTCTCCCCTACACACCCACTCCCGTCGGGAGCCTGGAGAAGGGCGGCGAATACGGGACGGGGTGGTGATGAAAATTAGGGGGGCGGGCAGACGCCTCGCCACAATATATATATATATATATATATATTGTATAGTGGACTTCATATTGAGATATTTGTGTATTGTGAGATTTTGATATTGTTACATCCCTACTGTCTATTTCATATAAATGTTGTTCTTTTGAACTTTCTATTCATCAAAGTGTCCTGAAAAATGTACTATGGTTTCCACAAAAATATTAAGCAGCACAGCTGTTTTCAACATTGACATTACTAAGAAATGTTTCTTGAGCACCAAATCAACATATTAGAATTATTTCCGAAGGATCATGTGACACTGGAGACTGGTGTAAATCACAGAATTAAATTACATTTTTAAATATATTAAAATAGAAAGCAATTATTTTATTTTGTAAAATTATTAAATAATTTTACAGTCACTTATGCAGCTATGATGAGCATAGCAGACTTCTTTCAATATTTTATTTTAAAAATATGTGTTCAGTGGTGTTCTGAAATGATAGGTCAAAGTCCTCCCTTTTTTTAATTAAAAGTAATTTAATGTCCCAGTAATGTTTTAAATAAACATTACATTACCAGAATAAAAATCTGGGTCACACTTTATATTAGGTGGCCTTAACTATTATGTACTTACATCAAAAAATAAGTACAATGTACTTAATGTGATCATATTGCATTGCAAAACACTTTTGCTTCTATTAAGGTTGGATATGGGTAAGGTTAGGGACAGGTTTGGTGGTATGGGTAGGTTTAATGGTGGGTTAGGGTCTAAGGGATTGGTCAACAGTCGTAATTACAGAAATTAATTACAAATGTAATTACACTTAGGTTTTTTTTAAAAGATAAGTGCAATGTAAAAACATGTATGTACACAATAAGTACATTGTACCAAATGATTAATTTAAATGTAAGTACATAGTAGTTAAGGCCACCTAATGTAAAGTGGGACCATCGGTATTGTATTTTTACATTTAATAATTTTTCACAATTAATAGGCTATTCTATGTATTAAAACCAAGTATAAATCTCATCAGTTTAGTCTTTTAAAGCATTTTACATTTATTCCAAAATAATAACTCAAGGCAGTAACAGTTTAAACTATATATTTTATTTAAACAATTATATATCGTATTTATGAACTGATGTTTAGCTGTTTTTCTGTTTCATAATAAACTTATTTTCGGATCATTAGTTATTGGAGCTCAATAAACAGATGCAGAGCTGTATCTTTAATTTCAACTGATTGCTCACTAAAAAAAAAAAAACACGTGCACAAACAAAAGTGGCGGGATTTATCATATGAACCATTCACAGCTGAGCATGACAAGCCATATCCGATCATATCACGATGGAGGCATTGCCTTCTCTCACGTAACCCCCATTCATTCTCAATTACCCCCCATAAAACTAATTTCACATTTTAGGGGGTCTGTTAAAACTCAATGGGCTTAGGTAAGGACTTTATTTGCTGGTGTCACTGTTGGACAGTTTTTCTTTCAAAAAACAAGAGATTTATATGCTTTTTTGTAATATTTTTTGTAATATTTGTGTTATTTTTGTACAGTTTTTTTCTCATCCATTTTTTGAGGAGACACTGCCTCCCTTGCCTCCTGAGATGAAACGCCTCTGATTTATATATATATGGTCTATTGTTTTTATTTTAAAGTTTAAATGGCATTTTAAATCGTGTGTTCACTAGTGGACTTTTGGGCTTCGTTGTACAGTATGTATACATTCGTTCCACAATGTCAAAAAAGAAAGGAAAGAACATTTCTGTGAGTCCTGTAGATCATTAACAATCAGAAGAGAATATCAAGTGGGATAGAGAAGAAGAAAGAGGTTCACATCCATGTGAAGGTGCCCTTGGAGTGGGTGGTTGACAGTCAGTGTGAGAAGGGAGAAAAATAGAAAGCTGTTGATTCTTAGTGAACTTAGCACTGATGTCACAATACTTTAGCATCCCTGACTCCACCAAGTTCAAGTCCATTTGTATCTTAAAGTGTTTCATGAGCATCCCTCTCCTTGCTCTCTCTCTCTGTCTCTCTCTGCTCATTTTAGATGCCCAACGCAGGTCCTGTTCATAATTCATCATCTCCCTCCTTCTTCCACTTGACCTGTTTGGGTACAATGAGTGCGGCAGGCATTTGTCTTACTCTCTCTCCCTGTGTGTCTGCTAGCCAATGCTCACACTCACTAATGGAAGATACAGATGCCACATAGTCAATAATGAAGAGAAATGCCACTCCGTGTGTATTTTGCCCAGACAATGAGCTACAGAAGCAATAATTACTCCACACACATTTTTTTTTCTATAATTTTTTAATGATGCTAATTTAATCATTATTATTTACACTAATCGTCCTTGACGTGAATGGACCTTAACAGTAAATGTTTACATGTTAAAAGAAAGATCAGAAGGAATGTATGAAAACAAAATCACACTTACAGTTGTGCTGTTGTAGTGCGTATCAGCACATTGACCTCAAATCATTCTGAGATTCAGTGTGACAGCACTCTTGCTTCTGTGATTAAAACATCCACTTAATAATTATTTAAAGACATACAGTAAGAGAATCTGCACATATAGTCCTCTAAAGGTATCTCACAATAACAATCACTATGGCTAGAGATAACAATGCCTCCTCCGTTTGGGCAAAGTGCTGAGTCAAACCAGTATTTTCTAGTTGTTTAGACTTTCTCTTTTTCAGCCTAGCAATTTGCAGACCACATATAGGGAAGACCGGGGAGACACATTTTGTAGTATCTGTAACTTGTAGTTTTTATCTCAAGCTTAGATATATTCTAACATACTGTATGCCTGCTACAAATTGAAGTAGTGTCAAGTATAAAGAGGGTGGATAGTTCACAAAAAATGAAAGTTCTGTCATTAATTACTCACCCTTATGTCGTTCCAAACCTGTTAGACCTTCGTTCATCTTCAGAACACACATATTTTGATGAAATCCAAGAGCTTTTTGACCCTGCATAGACAGCAATGCAACTGACATGTTCAAGGCCTAGAAAGGTAGCAAGGACATCGTTAAAATACTCCATGTGACATCAGTGGTTCAACTGTAATTTCATGAAAGGTGCCATAGAATGCATTGATACAATATTTTTAATTATTCTCTGATATCTACGTCGAAGGTATATGGCATAGGAAAGGGCAAAAATTCTCCAGAAACGGTTTTACAGGTCCATTTACAATCCTAGGATTTCATTCAACCGTAGAATGAAATGGTCTGTTACTACATGATTTGGAAGGTTGATGAATAATAATGATTAGCTCTGCTCTGATTGGCTGTTTCACAGAGCGGCTCATTTCAGTAGCTCACACATGGAGGAAAATATATATTTCAATCACAGAGCTCCAGGCGCTAATAATATGCGGGTCAGTGAAACTTCCGTTTTGAATGCACCATCTTTTTATTTTTACTTTTGTGATCGCATGTGCTCTGTGTAACGTTATACTACAGCGGCAGTACTTACCACATATTTTACAAGTTTAGATGCTTGTTAGTGATGCTCAGGATCTGTAAATCATTCGCCATCAGCCACGCAGCCATTTCTCTGTTTATGTGGTAAGTGAAATCTTATGTACTGCAATGTAACAGGCTACCGCTAGCATTAAGCTAATCATGTCCCTTCAGTGTCTCACATATTTTATTAGAATGCATTATTTGTTTTCCTTGCATTTCTGATTACAGACACAAACCCATCCCTGCACTTCACATCTCTTGCACAACTTGGAACATAACATTTATTCCCGTGATCTGCCATTTTCACTATTGTCCTCGCTTTGTTTTTTTTCACAATAGCCTAGCTGCAGAACTTCTGATGATTGGGCTATGCAAATGTTGGGGGTGTAACTAATAACGATCGCGACTCTTACGTAATAGTCTGTCTTATGGTGGAATTGGCCTATTTTTCAGTGGTCTTTTGCAAACACCAGATTTATATAAGAAGGAGGAAACGATGCTGTTTGAGACTCGTGGCATGTTATGCCCATGCACAGAACTGTTATTATTCAACTATGCCAAGGTAAATACAGTTTTCCATTCTATGGCACCTTGAAGGTACAAGAATACATTTTGTGCACAAAGAAAACAAAAATAATGACTTATCCAACAATTTCTTCTCTTTTGTTTCAGTCAGGGTCAGAAAGATTTTGGATTTTATCAAAAATATCTTAATTTGTGTTTCGAAGATGAACAAAGGTCTTATGAGTTTGGAACAAGATAAGAGTGAGCAATTAACAACAGAATTTTTTGGGGTCAACTATTCCTTTATGGTTGAAACAGATGTTAAAATGCCAAAATGTATTATTTTTAAAATAATTAGTATACTGTCACCGCCCAGCCTTATTTATAGGAAGTGTTTTAATTCTAAATTCACTAAATAAGAAATATACACTCAAACCCAAAATTTATTCAGACAACAGATATAATTTTTATTTTATTTTTTACTAGTGTGCAAGACACTATAGTTCATTTATGTAAGTGAGAATAGCAAAATAAATTAAACTGTGACATATTATACCCAAAAATTCTTCATGCAGTGGACTACCAGTGAAATTGATACAAATTTGGGACCAAAAATTAGGTTTGACACTTTGACCTGCCCATGTTTTGGTACATACCTTTTTTTTTTAAATCAAAGTTATCTGACGTTATCAAGATAAATTTGTTCTTACACAGTTTAGTTTGAGTTCTTGGCATATTTTATTACCATTTTCTAAACTATAGCGAATACACCATGATAATGTTAGAAATTATACATTTTGGTTTGACTGTATATCCTATACAGATACTGTACTTTTAATGTAATGTTATAGATTGTTATCTTCAGTAGTTTAGTAGTTTGGTAGTAAAACAGTCCATTTGCAAATCAAAATAACAACCAACTTGCAAAATAAAAACAGAACAGCGCAAACAGGATTACAGTCACATCACACGTACAAACAACATGTGCTATCTATTGCATTATTAAGTCCAATCAGTACCAGTGTGTTTAATATCTTGTTTTATTTTTAATTAATGAATGTTTTTGCCATCTGCTTGATTAAGGCTTTTTTTAGTGTCTCGTGTTAGTTAGTTAAAGGGATAGTTCACCCACAAATGAAAATTGTATCATTATTTACTCAGCCTCATGTTGTTCCAAACCTGTTTGATGTTATTTTAAGTTTTTGTTTTCAGTTTAGAACAAAAAACTTTATGCCAATCTTCAGAAGGCAAAAATAAAATAAAAAATGATCATAAATGTTATCAAAAATGACTTCTAGATCCAGTGCAAATTTAGAGCCACTTGCATTTGCATTGGTTTGTATGAGGACTAAATCAGGAATAAAAAACAAAATTTTGGTCTTTTATTTTCACAACAAGCTGACATGAAAACTTTTTTTAAATACTTGACAAACATGGTTATGGCTAGAGTTGCATAACAATTGGAATTCTTACTCTTTTTTTGTTAATACAGAATTTTTTTTCTCACAGTCTCCTGTATTTCTGCTGTAGTCATCCCGTTTGTTTCTCTGTCTCTGTTTGCTCTCTTCTCCACATGTGGTCTCTTATGATGTTTCGTTGTAAGCTTAGCTCACCCCAGTGTCCCCCGTCCACACATACACACCGAGTGTTGCTGTCAGGGTGCAGGACCAGGCTGTCACCGCTAAAGGTAATGCCTCATTAGGCTCCATGAGGCCCAGGGTGAACCTGGCACTGCGGCCTGTCCTGTCTGCCTGCCCCTAATTGGATCATCTCTACATCCTCAGGCTGCCAGCAGCTGAAAGGAGCTGTGTGTGAGAGGCTGAGCTGGGGTAAAGGCTCTGGAATTCTCCGGAGAGGATGACGGGTGCTAGAGATGGGCTTTATGGCAGGCCATTGAAGGGAAAAGACATCCTTTACCCTTTAGTGTGAGATGGGATCAAACTGCAGGTGACCGGGAAGGTTTTGGAAAATGATCTCTCAGCATGTGTGCTGGATCTTTGTATGAATTTGCTGATGTATGTTGGATGCATGTGTGTGTGTGCTCGTATTTGTTATCCACACGCTTTTGCCCTTCCTGCTGTTGTGCAGAGGGCATGCAGGGATTGGGATGATGGCTGCAATGCTTGATGGATTTGGGGCACAAGGGGGAAAAAAGGCAGAAGAGTCTCAAAGAGGATCAGACTTTTAAACCGATTCCTAAAACAAAGATTTGTGTAGTTTGTGATGGTGTGCTTTTGCACTACAGCATGTAAGTTCATTTACATTTTCATTTTAATTTTTTTGTCTTTTTGGTCTTCAAAACTATATCTCAATATGTTCTTTCTCTTTCTACAGCTATTTCTGTCTTTATCTACAAAAAGTATGTGGACTGAATTTAAAGAGTCTGACTTCACTAGTTGTGTTTCCATACATGTTATGTATTTTATATTGATATATTAATTAAATTATGTTATAGCATTCAGAAGTTCTGAAACATTTAAAATGTTTTAAAGATGTCTCTTATGTTCACCAGGGCTGCATTTGCATGACCAAAAACAGTAATATAATGAATTATTATTGC
Organism: Garra rufa; assembly: GCF_049309525.1. Classification (NCBI taxonomy): domain Eukaryota; kingdom Metazoa; phylum Chordata; class Actinopteri; order Cypriniformes; family Cyprinidae; genus Garra; species Garra rufa. The sequence continues at coordinate 40,561,593 of NC_133361.1, forward strand.
AATTTAAATTTTTTTATCTATTTTTTTTTTTATATGTAATTTATACCTGTGATAGCAAAGCTGATTTTTCAGCATCATTACTCCAATCTTTAATATCACATGATCATTCAGAAATCATTCTATTATGCTGATTTGCTGCTCAAGAAAAACTACTTATTATTATCAATGTTGAAAATAGTTGTGCTGCCTAATGTTTTATGGAAACTGTGACACTTTCTATTCTTTAATGAATAGAAAGTTCAAATTTTATGTAACTATATACATTTCTTTACTGTCAATTTTAATCAACTTTATGGGTCCTTGCTGAGTACTTACTGACTACATTTTTAAAAATTATATACAGTGCCTAGCGAAAGTATTCATACCCCTTCATTTTTTCATTTTTTTTTTTTTACATTGTAGCCATGTTAAACTGCTTTAAATAACTGTTCATAATAACCTCACCACTTTAGCGCTGTCAAGGTTGGATGGGAATAGACAAACATTTTCAGGTTTTTCCAGAAATGTTTGATTGGGTTTAAGCCCAGGCTCTGGCTGGGCCACTCAAGGACATTCACTGAGTTGTCTATAAGCCACTCTTGCTGTGTGCTTTGGGTCATTGTCCTGTTGGAAGGTGAACCTGCTGCCAGTATAGGTTTTCATTAAGGGTATCTCTATATTTTTCTCTGTTGGGCTTTCCTTCTACAAGTCCTTCAGTCCATAATGCTGGGGGGAAAAAACAGCCCCACAGCATGAGGCTGCTACCAGCACACTTTACTTTTGGGATGGTACTCTTCAGGTGATGAGCAGTGCCTGGTTTCCTCCAGACATGATGCTTGGAATTCAGGTTCATCAGACCACAGAATCTTGTTTCTCACAGTCTGAGGATCCTTTAGATGTTTTTTTTTTTTTTTTTTCGCAATTCCAAATGCACTTTCATTTGTCTTCACTGAGGAGAGGATTGAGTCTTGCCACACCATAAAGCCCAGATTGGTGAGATGTTGCAGTGATGTTTGTCCTTCTGTAGGTTTCTCCTATCTCCACATATGATCATGGAGTTCAACTAGAGAGACCATCAGGACCATCACCACTCTAACCAAAGCCCTTCTCTATCAGTTGCTCAGTTTGGCTAGGAAGCCACTCTAGGAAGAGTCCTAGAGGTAACAAAGAGGTAGCAAGGACTACATGCTTCTGTAACCTTCAATGGAGCATAATTTTTCTGAACTCTTCCTCAGATGTGTGGCTTGACAGTATCCTGTTTCTGAGCTCTACAGGCAGTTTTTTTGACCTCAGGGCTGGCTTTTTGCTGTGATATCCATTTCCAGCTGTTAAACCTTTTATTAAGATGTGTGTGCCTTTCCAAATCATACCCATTCTATTGAATTTGCCACAGGTTAACTTCTCTCGAAGTGTTATAACATCTACAAGCAATATGAATGCTCATGAGCTAAATTTCAACTGTCCCAGATATGGGTATGAATACTTATGCAATAGACTCATTTAATTACTATTTTTTTAATTGCAAAGATGTTACCCCACCTCCTCCCCCTTTTTTTTAACTGTGCCATTACGGTGTATAAAGTGTAGATTGATGTAATAAAAAAGTAATTTAAAGCAGTTTAACATAAGGCAGCAACATAACAAAATGTGAAAAAAGGGGTATGAATACTTTTGCAAGGCACTGTATATTTAAAGGGTAAGTTTACACAAAAATGAAAATATTGTCATTAATTACTCACCTTCATATTAATCCAAACATGTAGGACCTTCATTCATCTTCAGATCACAAATTAAGATATTTTTGATGAAATCCGAGAGCTTTCTGACCCATCATGTGACATCAGTGGTTCAACCGTAATGTTATGAAGATGTGAAAATACTTTTTGTGCACAAAGAAAATGAAAATAACAACTTTATTTAACAATTTCTTCTCTTCTGTGTGCATTCATGAGAGTACCACAACACAACTATACCTTTAATAAAATAGTTGCTACAACATTTACTTTAATTTCTGCCCACTTAATTTTGTTCCACTGAACTAATAAGAGAGAAGCACCACTTTCTTTGCAAATAGTTTTTTCAATGTTTCAATTAAAAATCTGCAGCTAGGGTGGAGACATAGTTGCTTATACTTATGTTTGTTCCAATATCTAGTGGAAAACCTTCCCAGAGGAGTTCAAGAGCTGTTCAGCAAGCACATACGGGTGTGGTGCCCATGTGTCAACATCGTTTTGTCCATACTTCTCACCGTCTATACCTCTATCTTTCTGTTGCCTTGGTTATTATGCCGAATATGGAACTGCACAGATTTCCACTGGTTTGCATCTGTTCAGAGCTGGGAATAGATCTCAGCACCCAGTACTGTAGAGTCATCTTCTTAAATGTGTCTGCAATGCACATCAGTAATAAGTGGGACGTTCAAGTGTGTCGTCCTTTTTCTCTCTTTCTCTCTCTCTCTCTCTCTCTCTCTCTCTCTCCCTCTAAACCTCTCATCTTTAGATACAGCTCTTCTAATCAAAAAGTGATTGAAGAGGAGAGCCTCGGACGCTTTGAATATCCATTTTAGTCAATTAATGGCGTTTGTGACATTTGTGTGAAGTTGATAGGTGCTCCGAGTGGCTTCAAACGCCTGAGGGAGGAGCAGCCGCGCGCAAGGCGAAACGAGAGAAGTAACAAGGGAGCGAGAGCCGATTGATTCCGGTTATTGATTACTATTCGGATGGCTCTTTTGAAGGCTGCACAGGTCATACTTAATTGAGATGCCAGAACAAGCGAGAGATTAGATCAAGAGAGATGGAAATAGTAGGGGTTTTTTTGCTCCTAGAACTTGGATGACCGGGCCTGGCGTCTCTCTGCACGAGTGGTGACATAAAGCCAGCAACACCTAACGCTGAAAATGTCACTTCGCTCCAATTAACCGGCTGGCTGCCGCCGTGCCGTCCGCACCCCGAGTGAGATCCCGCCCCGCTCCGCTCTGCCCGCTCGTGTTTGTCAGCTTTACATGCGGCTGTTTATTTTCAAGCCCACTTATTTGATTACTGCCATTTGTTGGGTGTTAAAGACAGCGGGTGCAAAGGAAGCTGTTAAGGCTGAGAGGATGCAAGATGGTCTGAGATGGCGCCGCTTAGGACTGTTCTGAAGTCAGTGCTGTCTTTCACACCAAACTCCCACACAACCAATGGATATATTCTCCTGTCAGTCAGCCAGTCCTCTAGCGCCATGCCATCGCTCTCAAATTGCCCCGTATTTTGGTCAAACTTGGCCGTGTGACCCTGCCTGCCACCCTCGGGAGGGAGACGGTGAGGTAAATGCCAGCATATGTAGTCCTAATAAACTGTCACTTTAAGGCAGGTAAACTCTGACTCACAGTGCCTTGAGTCCATCAACGCGAGGCATCCTGCAGCCAACCTCCATTTCTGTTCTCTGAGTCTCAATGTATATTGTTTTCTTCTCTTTCTCTCTAGCCTTTTCTCGTTCCATCAGCTCAGATCGCTGTCAGGGAAGGCAAGCTGGAGGGAGGGAAAGGAAGGCTGACACCATCTTCCCTCCCCTTAAACGAAACAACATGTTAATTAAGGGTGAATCAGTAAGCTGTTGCTGAAATAAATAGCACCATTCTGTGATACTCTACTATGATTGCAAAAACAACCGAAAAAAACCCCCCACCACAACCAAAAAAGACAACATGAGCAGGGGAGGGCGGACGGAAGCCAGGCAGCAGCCGGCACTTTCCTCTTTGACAGTCCCGTCTTTTAATTGGTGATTCTACAGATAATTACATGAGGTGTTGCTTGTAGCCGGAGGCGGCCGGCACCTCCTGGTCTTTAGAGGATTCTATAAATTCCCCTGCCCTTTGTTCGCTTGGGTCTCCAAGCGGCTGCTCACTCATATGATTCCTCATAATTTATGTTACACTTGAAAGATTTACTTTCTTGTCTCCATGATGTGTCTTCACATTTTTATTAGGGCTGTCAATTAAATGTTAGTTGAATTAATTGCATGGTGTGCAGATTTATTAAACACATTATACATATCAATAAATGAGAAAATCCTTTAAAAAAACGATAACGCACATGCACATTTATGAGTGTGTGTGTGTAATGTTTATTCAGCGATTTCTTTATGTGCCGCAACAGTCTGACATCTGTGTATTATCTTCATTTATATAACACTCATTATCTTAATTATGTATTATCTTATTTATATAATCTTGTCATTGTCATTTGACTTACAGTGTCAGTTGTGTTGCTTCACTTTCATTCACAATCCCTCTATCGTGGTCTCTTGGGATAGTAGTCAATTGAATGTGTAGCTCACAATCTTGTAAATGAAGTAGTAAGTCATCCAGGTACTTTTTGAAAACTTTTAGAAAAAAAAGTGTACATTTTTCTTTTCATTTTTCATTTTGTGCTGCTCTTCAGAAGCTCCAGAAGATACATACATGTTTCCCAATGACAAACTAAGTAAAATGCACCCTGATCTTCAAATTCAATTCTTCTTTGAAGCATCAGTAAGCATTTGAACCTTCTGTAATAGTTGTATATGAGTCCCTCGGTTGTCCTCAGTCTGAAAAGATGGATCTCAAAATCATACAGTCATTGTTGGAAAGGGTACAAATACACAAAAATGCTGAAAAACCAAAGAATTGGTGGGACCTAAAGGATTTTTCTGAAGAACAGCAGGCAGTTTAACTGCTCAGGACAAACAAGAGACACATGATCAACTATAAGCTGTGGATCATTCAGGCAACAACACAGTATTAAGAATTAAGTGTATGTAAACTTTTGACCCGGGTCATTTTTTTTAAATTCAACTATTATTTTCTCTTATGGGCTATATGTAAACGTCTTGTAATGTGAAATATCGGTAACACTTTAGAATAGGGAACACTTATTCACTATTAACTATGACTTTTTCCTCAATAAATTCCTAATTTGCTGCTTATTAATATTTAGTTAGGTAGTTGTTAAGTTTAGGTATTGGGTAGGATTAGGGATGTAGAATAAGGTCATGTAGAATAATGCATTAATATGTGCTTAATTAGTACTAATAAATGGCTAATATTCTATTAATATGCATGCTAATAAGCAACTAGTAAAGCAACCATAAAATAAAGTGTTACTGAAATATCTTATTCAGGTCAGTACTAAATAAAAAATAACATGCATTTTGTATGATCACTCTTATTTTGATAAAATTAACATTTTGCAGATTCTGCAAGGTGAGTGTAAACTTTTGTCTTCAACTGTATATCAAGCAACATGTTACTCAATACTAATTTTAATGTTTATTGAACTCCTAAATAAAAGCAATTTCACATTCTTAATGCTGTTGGGCTGGATATAAGAAATTCGGAAAAGCAATCTTGGTCGTCTGATAATGCCAAAATATATGCTAATATATGTGTTAGGAAAAACGTCTTTATTACGGAATTCACATATGGCATGCCCCCTGATTTTACAATTTATCAGACTAAATTAACTTATAGGGCTAGTTCACCTAAAAATGAAAATTCTATCAATTATTACTCAACCTCATGTAATTCCAAACCTGTAAGATCATCTGAACACAAATTAAGATATTTTTGATGAAATCCAAGAGCTTTCTGAACCTGCATAGGCAGCAACACAAATACCACGTTCAAGGCCCAGAAAAGTAGTAGGGACAGTAAGGTAGTAATTTGTGTTCTGAAGATAAACGAAGGTCCTACAGGTTTGGAACGTCATGAGGGTGAGAAATTATTTTAATTTTCATTTCATGAACTATCCCTTTAAATTGACAGCCCTGTTTGCTATGTATTTGCATGTAAATTGCATTCTATAAACATGTATTCATTTTTGGTGTATTTTTTCAATTTATTTTTTCCCTTACAACAGCAGTTTGTACTGTACTTCCTGACGCTCTGACCATTTGAGACCAACATTGCAATATATAAACTAAAAGGCAATTCTTGTTTGTTTTTGAAGGACACTGGCCTGCTTTTTGCTGTCCTCCCCTGTGGTGAATGCTTGTAGTCAGTTATTACCGTCAGTTATCTCACGAGGCACAGACATTTGTGAAGGGTCAGAGGGGAAAGTGCGAGAACTGTACTCACTTAAGCTCACCGCTTTGAACCGTGTGCTGTGAAACCTCGATCAAAATGTATACCCTGCATCTGAAGATAATATTCAGCACTCATCCACACAAACACAATGTGGAAAACAGAAGTAGTTTCCCGTTAAAAGCAGATTCCCTTAATGGTTGAAAATTTGAATGATATATATATTTTTTAGTGATAGTTGTTCATGAGACCCTTGTTTGTCCTGAACAGTTAAATTGCCTACTGTTTTTCAGAAAAAATCCCACAAATTCTTTGTTTTTTCAGCATTTTTGTGTATTTGACCCCTTTCCAACAATGACTATGATTTTGAGATCAGGACAACTGAGGGACTCATATGCACCTATTACAGAAGGTTCAAACATTTACTGATGCTTCAGAAGAAAACACGGTGCATTAAGAGCAAGGGGTGTAAACTTTTGAACAGAATGAAGATGTGTAGATTTTTCTTATTTTGTCTAAATATCTTTTTTTTTTTTTTCATTTAGTACTGCCATTCAGAAGCCACAGAAGATATTTAAATGTTTTCCAGAAGACAAAATAAGTAAAATTTGTCCTGATCTTCAAATTCAAAACGTTTTCACCCCCCGGCTCTCAATGCATTGTGTTTCTGGAGCATCAGTGAGCGTTTGAACCTTCTGTAATAGCTGCATATGAGTCCCTCAGTTGTCCTCAGTGTGAAAAGATGGATCTCAAAATCATACAGACATTGTTGGAATGGGTTCAAATATACAAAAATGCTGAAAAAGCAAAGAATTTGTGGGATTTTTCTGAAGAACAGCAGGCAGTTTAACCGTTCAGGACAAACAAGGGACACATGAACAACTATCACTAAACTAAAAACAAAAAAACACAGCTGTGGATCATTCAGGTAGCATATTACTGTCAGTTATCTCACGAGGTACTGACATTTGTGAGAGTCAGAGGGCAAAAGTACGAGAACTGTACTCACTTTTTTGAACCATGTGCTGTGAGACCTCGATCAAAATGTACACCCTACATCTGAAGATAATATTCAGCACTCATCCACACAAACACAAAGTGGACAAACAGAAGTAGTTTCTCATTAACAGCACACAAACAGACAGACAGAAGACTTGCTCATTAAAAGTGTTTTATTTCGGTTTGATGGGTCATGTATTAGTGAAGTTTTTCTGCACTTCCTTGCGCAATTCAAGCTGTTGTTTACATAAGTTGCTTTTTTGATGTAGTCATGTACTTTTGTACTTTTCAAAAGCATGTCTTTTATTGTAAACAGCCTTGAGCTTTAAGCGGTTCTTCCTCCTTGCCCTGACCGTTAAACAAATTGCCTGTAAAATAAATAATTCCGACATTCATTTTCAGCTTTATCTTTGTCTGAACCATATAGAGGTCACAGTCTTTATCATAAACCATATTTAAACACCTTGGGATATCTCATTCTCGTCTAATCTCAGCCTATAAAGTATGTTTGTCATTACTAAGCATACACAGCAGTGCTGCAAATGTTCCCTACATCAGCATGCAAGTTGAATATAATCATCATTTGATACAGTTATGAGTAGACACTGCTCAAGCAAGCGACTGGAGCAGGACTGTGATGCAGGAGTCCTGTAATGTGATGCAAGTGGCAAACAACTCTGTAGTTTAGTGGTCATTGCGATTTTAGATGAAGTTATCTATTAAAGCACTTGTGTTCGCTAGATAAGGTTGGCCCTCGAAGCTCACGTTCATGGTTGCCGCAAAGCCCCTATTTGCTATGATCCATCATCGACGGCATTGTAAAGGTTGACATTTTCATTTAGCAGATTTGTGTGGGGGAAGTAGAGACGGGATTCGTGATTAGGCTGGTGATACTGTTACAAATGAGCTGGAGGCCGTTGGCGGAGCTCACACTTTGTTTATTTGTACCCAGATTTGGGAGAAAATAAATTAAAGGCGTGTAGGAATTGAAATCGTAATGAGAACAGCGAGTTTTGCGCTAGCTTGTTTTCGGCGATAATTGGGAAATAACAAAGACAACCTTGTCAAACCAAGGTAATTATAAAGAACAATACAGCATTTCGCAGTGTGAACCTTTAATTGGACTAACCTTTTCTTTTATCCCTTAATCTGCATCTTGGAGATATCTGAACTTAAACAACCAAATTCATCTTATTTCCAGAGGAGAGCGACTCAAGGCCGAGGCAAAGTCGGCCGACGGAGAGATGTTTAAAAAGAGCTGCTGTCGGATTTGGGGAATATAACCCGTTTAAATGCTGAGAAAGAGTTAAAGATATTTAAATCATTTATTAGAAATGAAATGCGCGTAATTGATTTCAAATAGAGGAGCCGCTCTATGCTTTTAAGATGGATATAACTTATGAAAAAAAGCCCTGAGGGCGAAAGATATTGCAGGCTCTTTGAAACATACAGTCATTCACTACCTTAAATGAGGTGTCAGTTCTAATGTTCCTCTAAGGAGGAACCGGCTCTTCATACAAGAGTGCCAGTGCTTCTCCTCTCTCATCCTAATGGGCGAAATAAAGCACAGTTAAAGAGAGCTTTATGAGAAGAGGAGTAAAATGACGCAGGAAAATCCAGTGACAGTGGACAAAACAGCAGAGAAAACTGTAAATAGAAAGTGCGGCGAGCGAGACAGTATGAGTGAATACCTTAGAGCGAGCGCATTCTCCAAATTGAGATAGAGAGAGAATGACGGATGCACTGAGGAGGAAAAAAGGGAGAAATACAAGCAGAGAAGTGAAATGTAAAGCCTAGGCGCGTTAAAGAGAGGAAAGGATCTTCAAAAGTGGGAATCCCGTTGGCGCAGACACTGATCGGGCTGCTATCAGTCAGCTTTGGGCAACATGTTCTGACAAACGTTTTGCCAATTAGGCACAGGTAAGGCTCTCATGCTTCAGATAATTGGGGTTACATGCATCAAAGCTGATGAGGGGAGTAAACACGGCTCACGCTCACAGATTACAGAGGCAAGGACTGGTGCGCTGATCTCCTCCGGCTGGCGCTAATGTGCACCCTGACTGAGAGAGACCCGGCGAGGGTGATAAGAACAGGAAGGATGTGAAGAGATCCGCTGAGAGTGAAATGATTTATATCTAGAATTGGCTGGGTGTTTATTTTTGTCTACTTATTCTTGTTTGTGATAATACACAGTTGATGAAGATGGCAATCATTACGTAGCTTTTAAAGGTCAAAAACATCCCACCTTGAGTGACCGATTACCACAATCTCTCTGTCCTTTGAAGATGTCAAAAACGCCCAATACAGTCTTTTGTATAGTAAACACTGCCGCTCAAGTGATTGGGATCAGTAAGATTTTTAAGTTTAAAAAAAAAAAAGTTTCTTATGCTCATCAAAGTTCCATTTATTTGATTAAAAATACAGAAAAAGTAATATTATGAAATAATATTGCAATTTAAAAATAACAGTTTTTATTTTAATATACTTTAAAATATAATTTATTTCTGTGATGTAAAGCTGAATTTTCATTAGTCATTACTCCATTCTTCAGCATCACATGATCATTCAGAAATCATTCTAATATAGGCTACTGATTTACTTTGTTGTGCTGCTTAATATTCTTTTGGATCCTGTGATACTTTTTTCAGGATTCTTTGATGAATAAAAAGTAAAAAAACAGCATTTATTCAAAGTAGAAATCTTTTCTAATAATATAAGTCTTTACTATCACTTTTTATCAATGTAACATCCTTGCTGAATAAAAGTATTAATTTCTTTCAAAGAAGGAAAGAAAGAAAAAAATGACTGACCCCAGACTTTGAAAAGTAGTGTATAGTGTTACAAAAGATTTATATTTTAAATAAATGCTCTTTTTAACGTTTCATTCATCAAATAATCCTAAAGAAAGTATCACAGGTTCCAAAAAAAAAAAAAAAAAAAAAAAATCTAAAATTAAGCAGAAACTGAAAATTCAGCTTTTCCTCATGGGAATAAATTCTGTTTAAAAGTATAATGAAATAGAAAACCACTATTTTAAATTAAAGCACCTTTATTTTTAAGAGTGTCTGGTTTGAATTCTTTTTTTTAGATTTCTGTTACAAATAAATGTTATGCTTTTGGACCTTATATTCATTGAAGAATAAAAATGCATCACAATTTCAACAAAACTATTAAGCAGAACAGCTGTTTTCAACATTATTAATAATAAGAATTTTTTAAACACCAAATCAGCATATTAGAATGATTTCTGAAGGATTGTGTATAACTGGAGTAATGAAAATACTGCTTCGCCATCACAGATATAAATGGTATTTTAAAACATTCAAATAAAACTCTTTTTTTTTAATCAAATAAATCCACCTTTGGTAAGCATAATATATATTAATGTGTAGAAAATGTAATTCCAATACAATATAGAAAATACAGTGAATAAATAAATATGATGTGCAATACAGAGCAGATACACAGTGCAAGTGAAGGCATAAAACCATGCAAACACAGCAAAATCCTTTTTAGAATATCTCTAATTTATGAATATTGATTTTCACGATCTGGAGTGTCAGCTTTCAAACACTGCCTGTTCTTCCTTCTAGAATATAATATATTTTATTGAGGATATGATTTTCTTCACACTCTTTTAATCCTGCGCCTGTTGTTGTTCTTTCTTTCTCATTTCTGCTGTTTCTCTCTCTTGGCAAAGTTGTCCATCTGGATTTGTTTGCATGAGACTGAGGGGCAACTGAACCAACAACCTGTCTGATGAGCATCAAGAACGGCTGCCTGCTCTGGCCCACTCATCTGTTTACACTCGCACACATACTCTCTCTTCAGACCCAAAGCTTGTGCCTCTGCCTAGAGAACCGTTATAATTGATCATTTCCAAACTGTCAAACATCTGGGAAGATTTTTATTTTAAATCTGACCGTAGATGGAAAAATTACAGTTGAAAAATGATCAGTGGTGCAGATTTTATGTGATCATTAATGTATGAGAAAGAGAACGTCAGTTTTGTTTTGTTCTTCACCATTACTATTTTGAATAGTTCACCCAAAAATGAAAGATCTGTCATTAATTACTCACCCTTATGTCATCTCAAACCTGTAAGACCTTTGTTCATCTTAAGAACACAACTTAAGATATTTTTTGATGAAATCCGAGAGCTTTCTGACCCTGCATAGACAACAACACAACTACCATGTTTAAGGCCCAGAAAGGTAGTAAGGACATCATTAAATAGTCAGTGGTTCAACCTTAAATTTATGAAGCTATGAGAATACTCCATGAGTTTAATTCAGTATCACAAAGCATTCATTGTCTGTATATTCTGGTTCAAATATGTAAGACTGAGCAAAAAATTGCAAGTCATCCTCTCTGTCGAAATCTTCAGACATGTTTTATGTACAACATTGCTGTCAATGCAGGCTCAGAAAGTTCTCAGATTTCATCAAAAATATCTTAATTTGTGTTCAGAAGATGAACGAAGAAGGTCTTATGGGTTTGAAACGACATGAGGGTGAGTAATTAATGACAGAATTTTCAGTTTTAGGTGAACTATCTCTTTAATCCACATATTGTGTTTCATGTTGAGTCATTTTGATCTGGGCTAGTTGTTCAAAAGTAATCTGATCGAATTTTGGCCATCGGATTGTAAATGGGTTGTTCAAAAGAATTCTGAATTTGGAATAGATCACAGAATCCAATCTTGGTTTTGATCTGGATTAAATCCTCAGTGTGTGGTGTTCAAAATGTTTTAGTAAGATTGGGATACTTTTGATTAAAAAAAAAACTGGTCCCAAAAATACATCACTTTAACATGTAATATATCCCCAAACTGTTGTCAATATCAAACAAAAATATTATATTTAATTTTAATTTTTTCTTTTTTAAATCACTGATTGTAAACTACATTGGCACAATCATCAGAGATGGACCAGTCAGAAGTAGTTATCTGTGTAAATGCAATGCAAAACATTGGCATTTTTCTCCCATTTTTTCATCACCATGTCCCTTTAGGGGCTCCGTAGAGCACCAGTAATCCAGATTTAGATATCTGAAAAAATGTGTATCTAGATTAGGGTGATCAAATCCAAATTTGCTTTGAAAAACCAGCACAAAAGTAAGATGGTTTACCTTATCCTGGATGGCAAAACGTGGGATTTCCAAATCCAGATTATTCTCCACATTCTCCATGATCAGGTGCTGTGCAGGTAAACCTTACTCCCCTTATCTCAAAAGGTGCACTAGTGACTGACGCTAGTGGCTGCAGTCTTTAGCCTCCTTGTTCGAGCACCTGCCTCCCATGCCAGAGACCCAGGTGTAGGAGTCACATTGGTGCCGTGACCCGGATGGGAGTGAGGTTTAGGGGGGTGAGCGGTAGGTGCTGTGCAGGTAAACATCACTCCCTATCACTCCATATCTCATGAGGTGCACCTAGCGAATGACTCTAGTGGCTGCAGTCTTTAGCCTCCTTGTTCGAGCACCTGCCTCCCATGCCAGAGACCCAGGTGTAGGAGTCACATTGGTGCCGTGACCCGGATGGGAGTGAGGTTTAGGGGGGTGAGCGGTAGGTGCTGTGCAGGTAAACATCACTCCCTATCACTCCATATCTCATGAGGTGCACCTAGCGAATGACTCTAGTGACTGCAGTCTTTAGCCTCCTTGTTCGAGCACCTGCCTCCCATGCCAGAGACCCAGGTGTAGGAGTCACATTGGTGCCGTGACCCGGATGGGAGTGAGGTTTAGGGGGGTGAGCGGTAGGTGCTGTGCAGGTAAACATCACTCCCTATCACTCCATATCTCATGAGGTGCACCTAGCGAATGACTCTAGTGGCTGCAGTCTTTAGCCTCCTTGTTCGAGCACCTGCCTCCCATGCCAGAGACCCAGGTGTAGGAGTCACATTGGTGCCGTGACCCGGATGGGAGTGAGGTTTAGGGGGGTGAGCGGTAGGTGCTGTGCAGGTAAACATCACTCCCTATCACTCCATATCTCATGAGGTGCACCTAGCGAATGACTCTAGTGACTGCAGTCTTTAGCCTTCTTGTTCCCATGCTGGAGACCATGGTTCAAGATCCGCTTGGAGCAGGGTGCGAGTAGGACCCGAGTGTAGAGGTTACACACATTAAACCTTTTGAACTACTGGCCCCTGGAAATTTTGTTCACAGGGGTATAGCACCTTGTTTTTATGTTCTTTCCTATTCTTTTTTTTTGCTTAAAATATCTTGATATGCTGTATTACTACCAAATATTGGATCAATAATTAGGTTATATTTTTATCAGTATGTTTTCTTTCAGTTAGTACAGAAATGTTTTTGTATTTCTGTTTGTAACAGATTGGTCATATGACTTGTTGATCTGATCTTATGCACTTCAGTATTTAAATGAAAAAAGCAATATTTGTGGATAATTTTGGCATTATTCACTCAAACACCAAGACACATAAGCTCAGATCAATGATGCCTTCGATCAATCAGTTACAAAAAGAAATACAAACCTAACTAAAAAAAGAAAAACAAGACTTTGAAAATCCAAATATTAACACAGAATAATGAGATTTACAAGCAATATTAAAAGCCAGTTATTTGACTGGGAACACTAAATCAGGTAAAGGATTTTCAACACAACACAAGAGCAGTGTTGCCAAGTCTGTGGTTTTACCGTGGAACTGGGCTACTTATACGCTGTTGCTACGGGTTAAAGCAATCTCCCCTTATCCTCCTGAATGCCATTTGGATGGAGAGGATCCCAGAAGGAACGGAAAACCGTGGATGAAATGTGATTTGTCTAGTTTTGAATATCAATCTGGCTGGTTTTGTTTCAAAACCTGGCAACCCTGCACAGTTGTTAGTTCACCCAAAAATGAAAATTGAGTAATTATTTACTCATTCTCATGGTGTTACAAACCTTTACAACCTTCTTTCTTTATAGGAACACAAAAGCAGAAATTTGAAAGAATTTTTCAACTGTTTTTGTCCATATTGTGAAAGTCAGTGAGGCAAAATACATGAAGAAAGAAAACAAACAAACATCTTCAAAAAATATATATTTTGTGTTCCGCAAAAGAAAGAAACTCACAGGTTTGAAACAACATAAGAGAGAGTAAATGATAACAGAATTTTCATTTTTGGCTGACTCAAAATCCTTCAACTAATTTGGTGTTTCTGGTCAAAATTTACTGGCTGCTTGTAAATCTGCTTGTCAGTATGTTTTCTTTCAATTAGCACAGGTTAGGACCAGGACTGACAAATGGCCAACCTGACTGAAAAACACACATGATTATTAATAATATTAGACTGGAACATAGCTGTAGACTGATCTCTGTAATTGAGTATTCCCAGTGGGGTTTCTCCCTCTGTGGGCGCAGCTGGCTGGCAGAAGGTGTGGTTCCTGTGGCGGCAGCGACCACCGCTATCCATATGACACACTGTGACATCAGGCTAATCAGCTCCAGCTGTCTGACATGGATGCGAGAGTAGATCACAAACCCAGCGACACGCTAATAAACACGCGTGTTTATGTGAATGTGTGTGCCAATGCGGTAAAGCGAGCCGAGACGCACTATATGGAGATTGTTATGGAGTCAAACAGTTTGAGAGATAGAGGGACCAATGAGGAGTGACAGATGGAGAGAGCAAAAGAGACCTTCTTTTCTCTCTCTGAGCACAGGCTGAGAAGAAATAAACTGAAGCTGAGATTTGAGACCTTGAGGGCCTTGGAAAAGGAACAAAAATATTGGGAAAGATGCAAAAAAAAAAAAAAACTTTAAAGAGAAAAGCGAGAGTAGGGGTTTATAAGGAGAACGCCGTGGTGTTGAGATTCAGGAAGAAGGGTTAAAAGGTGCGAGGAAGTAAAGGTGTGAGAGGTACGGGATGAGTAGACACCTAATGAGCTCACAGTCTGCCGAAACATACACACACACACACACACACACACACACACACACACACACACACACACACACACACACACTTCTACTGCACGGCTCATCTCTCCTACTTTTCCAGGAAGTGACATTTTTCTCTGCCTCCTGTCAGCTCCTGTCTTTAAGTGATTTTCCTTTACAGTTTTGTCCCTGTGGGTGCACAAGTGAATGAATGAGGCGGTGCAAGCTCTGTGTTTGTTTTTAATTTAACATTGAGGGCGATTATATGATTTTTCACTGTTTTATCCATCCATTGATTTATTGACACTCTGCTCTGTCTTTGTACAGAAATCCAGTGGATGACATTTTGAAAGGAGGATGAATATGTAGCCTATATAATAGCTGCATGAATATATACGGTACTGTATATGCATATAAAAAGAATCCCTGCATGCAAATTGTGTCATATCATTTCTGTCTTGAAGAATAAATAAGATGAAAACATAGGGTGACCATATCTTATAGTGGAATATGAGACGAGTGGGCAGTATGACCACAATATGAGAAATATATATATATATATATATATATATATATATATATATATATATATATATATATACACATACAGTATAGTATTTTTGGTTATATAACAAAGAACAAAGAAGCAAATTACAAACCATAATACAAATATGACTAAGATACAAATTAAATAACCTTGTTTTTTAAATACAGATGGTTTATTCAACATGTATTTATTTAATTAGGCTGCTGTCCCTTTAAGACCAAATGTATGAAAGTAATATAGTACACATATCCGATTTTCATGCACTTGTTTATGTTCACTTAGGCCATAACCAAGGTGCAAGGAGAACTATGGAAGCCCATTTCCGCCACTGAATTAATTAATTTATTTCACAATTCAGGCATTTTTACAAGTTTACATCTCACAATTTTTTTTCCTCAAAATTGTGAGACGTGTAATTGCTTGTTATAAAGTCAGATGAGATATATACTTGCAATTCTGAGATATAAACTCACAAATCTGAGATTTAAACTTTGACTTTTTTTCAAGATTGTGAGTTTCGCAATTCTGACTTAAAGTCATAAAGTCCAATTTTGAGGGGGGAAAACATATGTTCTCAGAATTGCAAGTTTATATCTCACAATTCGGACTTAATTTTTGAGATACTCCACACGATAGATGTGTGTGCGTTTGACAATTCAGGCGCAAGCATAACTATGGAAGCCCATTCCCGCCATTGAATAAAACATTTAAAAAAAGGTAATTGTGACTTTATCTCACAATGCTGACTTTTATTCTCGCAATTGCGAGTTTACATCTTGGAATTCTGACTTTTTTCTCAGAATTGTGAGACAAACTCGCAATTGCAAGTTAGTCAGATATAAACCCGCGATTCTGAAAAATGAAGTCAGAATTGCAAGATATAAACTCACAATTTGAGTTTATATCTCGCAATTGTGACTTTTTTCTTACAATTCCGCCTTCATAGCATGCATAACATGCATGCAAGTTTATATCACGCTATTTTGAGAAAAAATGTCAGAATTGTGACTTTATATCTCAGAATTGTGACTTCTTTCTCAGACTTCTTTCTTCTCTCAGAAAGTTTATATAAACTCGCAATTGCAAGAAAACAGAATTTAGTTTGTATCTCTTCTGACTTTATTTTTCGCAGTTGTGAGATTATATCACTCTATTTTGAGAAAAAAAGTCTTTGTTGAACCTTGAACTTCCATGGAAACTTTCAAATGCAGAAAAGGTTCTTTGAAGTTGAAAAAGGGTTCTTTAGATTTTTTTTTTTAATGTTCTTCAAAATGGTTTTAGAAACTGTTCACTGAAAGGTTGCTTGGGGGAACCAGAAATGGTTCTTCTATGGCATCACTGCAAAAACACCCTTTTGGAACCTTTATTTTCAAGAGTGTGTCTTGCATTTCTGACTTTATAACTCGCAATTGCAACTTTTGAAAAATTAAAAATTTAAATTTTTTTTTTCCTTAGAATTGCGTTTTTTTCTCTCGCAATTTTGATTAACGCACTTGCAAATTAAGTCAGAATTGTAAGATATAAACTTGCAATTCTGAGTAGCTTTTTTCCCCCATTAAAATTGGACTTTATGACGTTAAGTCAGAATTGCGAGATATAAACTCACAATTGCGAGAAAAAGTTTATCTCAGAATTGCAAGTTTGTATCTCATCTTACTTTATAACATGCAATTATACGTTTGTTACACCGTTCTGAGAAAAAAAGTCAGAGTTACAAGCTAGTATCATGCAATTCTAATAAAAAAGTCAGAATTGTGAGATGTAAACTCACAATTGCAAAAAACAAAAGTCTGAACTGAGAGATACATTTTTTTATTCAGTGGCACAAACGGGCTTCCATAGAGAACTGATCGTGCAAGCTTCTGGTGTGTGTCATTCAGTGTAATTCCACCTATCCTGCCTTAACTAACTGCAAATTAATCGATAAAGAATTGTAATTGGATGGTAATTTTGTTCTACAACGAGCTTGGCTATCTTTGATTACGCTGTTCTCGCGAGACAGAACACTACTACTACTCACTCTAATCACCCAGTTGTGATGAAATTTTGAAATACAGGACAAAACATTATTTTTTCTTAATAAGTCAGGACATTAAAAATAGAGCTGAAATGCAGGATTGTTCCGCGAAAAACGAGAAATCTGGTCAACCTATGAAAACAGCATTTTTTGCACTTAGAATTGTAAAACTGAAAGTTTTGATTGAGTCTTTTCACAATTTCTTTGCAGTGAAATGATGGTTCAGAGCTGCGGCTCTTCTTTTGTTTGTCATATCTGTGCGGTCACTGTGGTCCGATTCTGTGATCGCACAAAAGACGAGATCTGCTGTTATTGTCCCATGTCTTCTCCTTATAGTCTCTCTGTGGCCTGTGCTTCTTTTTATCTGTACTTTTCATTTACACATTCAGCCATCATTTTTTTTTATCTCAATCTCAATCGCATTCTCTCTCTCCGTTCCTCTTTTATGTCGGCTTTTATGTCCCCATGCCCTCTAAAGACCCCGTTTGGCTTGCTCTTTCCTCATTTTCTTTTTGCGTCACTCTCTTTGTCGTGTGCTTTCTCTGTGTTGTTGAAGTGCACTTTTCATGGTAGAGATCGCTCTTTGACTGGGATATTTACTGTAGCTCACTGTCATACTCATGGGGAGCATAGTCTTTCCCAACAAATATGGCAGGCGTCATGTTTGCAGGGGCATTTTTTGAGGGGGCAACAGTGACAGTCCTGACTCATTTGGGTCCCCTAAGCGAGATCAGACATGACATAATCATTTTTGTCACATGGGGTTGATTGTCAAGCAAGAGGATGCAGGTCCAAACTCTGACTTTATTTAAGACATTATATTGTATGTTGTTTATTTATTTTTCAAATTTGCTGCATTTTTATTATTTATTTATTTTTTATTTTAGTTGTATTGACTTTCTGATAATAACCAATATATAATATAATATATAATAATCATGACAATTTTACATAGAATTTTCATTCATTCATTTATTCATTTTTTGTTTATTTATTTTGAAATTACAAATACTACACATACAAAAATATATTATTTTCTCATTCAAAAACCGCTTGGTTAAAAAAAATGTGAGGAGGCACGTGCAGAAAGAGTAAGATGGGTGCAGGAATTGAATATGCCATCAAATCATGACTTGAAGTAATGTTCCAATATAATGTCCCATTAAGACCAAAATAGATTTAAGAGTTATTAAATCTAGTTTAATATCAATCAAATCGAACAACTGGGGAAAAGTTCTACCTACTATAAAAATGAAATGGAAATTTGACAAATACACCTTGGGAGAGCACAAATAAACCTCCATGAAAGAAAAAGGCCAGAGCTCAGATAATTCCATTATATTTACAGCATTTCTTGACAACTTCCTTCCACAAAGTCCCGTCCTCAAGTCCTTGCTAGTTCTAGTGAAAAGATTTACAGTCATCCTCATAACCACATGCTAGTAAAAATGTAAAGGGATAGTTCACCCAAAAATAAATATTCTGATATCATTTACTCACCCTTCACTTTTTTTTTTATTTTTTTTTATTTATTTTTTTTGCTGAACACACAAAAAAAGATATTTTGAAGAATGCTGGTAACCAAAAAGTTGCTGGTCCCCATTTACTTCCATAGCATTTTCTTCCATACTATAGAAGTCAATGGCTACTGTTAAATTTTAAGTTACCAACATTCTTCAGAATAACTTCTTTTGTGCTAAACAGATGAAAGAAATTCATACAGGTTTGGAACATCTTGAGGGTGAATAAATGATGACAGAATTTTCATTTTTGTGTGAGCTATCCCTTTAAAATTCTTTTGGTGAACTGCATCACTATAAAATCAACTTCTCTAGATGTTGCCTCATTAAACACTTAAGTCATTGAGTTTTAACTTGATCGCAGGCTTGTAATTGAGAACGACAACATGGTTACCATGGGAGCAAGAACTGTAGAAATGAAAGATGAATATTCCCTTCTGTAGCTTAAGACATCTAACAGAGAGGTGCTTATTTATTTATTTTTATGCTTATCTTGAAAAACCGAGACAATTATCTGTCATAGACTTCCTCCTATTTCCAATATAAAATGTACTATTGAAATATAAAGTATGTTGACATTAGAAACATAAAACCAGCCCTCACTACCACTTAAAGGTAATGTGTGTGTGTGTGTGTGTGTGTGTGTTAGTTATAAATATCTTACTTTAAATGAATTAAAGTGTTTGCTCTGTGTTCTAGCCACCGCAGTACTTTCTAAGTAGGCTGAGAGGACCACAGAGATGAGAGGTGATAATGAAGATGTGTTATTTTAATGCGTTCATTAATTTATCATGTGTGACTCTGTTCCTGGTTGCTGTCTTATATTTAAATAAGCGCTTTCACACATTGACCTGCTGCTCGGATACTTTAGAATGGAAAACGCTTGGAAAGTCTATTGACCATAAAGAATAATGAAACCTTCATTTTTCTTAGTAAATGTATTCCGCCAATGATATCTTGAATGCAGGGCTATATGCAGTAGGTTTGCAGATGAATGGGAATATGTCTGGGCTACTGTAAAGCTTTAAAGTCAATATGATATCAAAACTAGTGCTATTCTCTTACTTTATGCATCCTGGTCTCATTGTGCACAACTGTAAAGTGTAAAAAGGGAAAGAAATGTCTTCATAATCTTTTATCAAATAATATACAGTCAAGCCCGAAATTATTCATACCCCTGGCAAATTCTGACTTAAAGTTACTTTTATTCAACCAGCAAGTTTTATTCTGATTAGAAATGACACAGACGTCTCCCAGAAGATAATAAGATGATGTACAAGAGGCATCATTGTGGAAAAAATTATTACTGAACAAAAAGTGGCATGTCCAAAATTATTCATACCCTTCTCAATAATCAATAGAAAAGCCTTTATTGGCTATTACAGTAATTAAATGATTCCTACAATTGCTGACCAGCTTTTTGCATGTCTCCACTGGTATTTTTGCCTATTCATCTTTAGCAATGAGCTCCAACTCTTTCAGGTTGGAGGGTCTCCTTGCCATCACCCTGATCTTTAGCTCCCTCCACAGATTCTCAATTGGATTTAAGTCAGGACTCTGGCTGGGCCACTGCAAAACGTTAATGTTTTCGTCTGCTAACCATTTCTTCACCACTTTTGATGTGTGTTTTGGGTCGTTGTCGTGCTGAAATGTCCACTGGTGCCCAAGGCCAAGTTTCCCTGCAGACTGCCTGATGTTGTTGTTGAGAATTTTGATGTATTGCTCCTTTTTCATGGTGCCGTTTACTGTGATTAGGTTCCCTCGTTCACCGGCTGAAAAACACCCCCAAAACATTAGGTTCCCACCACCATGTTTGACACCTGTTGAGTTGATTAAAACAGCTGTTCTCAATGAATCAGGGTAATTAGGATGCTTTAGAACAGCGGACTATTTGGAATGGTATAGAATTTTGGATTTTCCCATAGACTGTGACAGTTTGCAAAGGGTATGAATTATTGAGGACATGCCATTTTTTGTTCAAATGTAAATTAAAGCTGACAAATATTTTTTCCACAATGATGCCTCTTGTATATCCTCTTATTATCTTTTGGGAGAAGCCTGTGTCATTTCCGGTTCAAAAAAAAAAAAAAAAAAAAGATGGTTGAATAAAAGTAACTTTAAATCAGAATTTGCCAGGGGTATGAATAATTTTGGGCTTGACTATATATATATATATATATATATATATATGTGTGACCCTGGACCACTAAACCAGTCATAAGGTAAAATTTTACACAATTGAGATATATACATCATATGAAAGCTCAATAAATAAGCTTTCTATTGATATATGGTTTGTTAGGATAGGACAATATTTGGCCGAGATACATGTATTGGAAAATCTGGAATCTGAGGGTGCAACAAAATCAAAATACTGAGAAAATCACCTTTAAAGTTGTCCAAAGTATGTTCTTAACAATGCATATTACTAATCAAAAAGTACATTTTGATATATTTGTAGTAAGAATTTTACAAAAAATCTTCATGGAACATGATCTTTACTTAATTTCCTAATGATTTTTGGCATAAAAGAAAAATCAATAATTTTGACCCATACAATGTATTTTTGACTATTGCTACAAATATACCCCAGCGACTTAAGACTGGTTTTGTGGTCCAGGGTCATATATATATATATATATATATATATATATATATATATATATATATATATATATATATATATATATATATATATATAAATTATTTTTCATCCCGCTTCTGGTCAGATGGGATGCATTTACCAGTTTTTTTTTACCGACATATTAAAACACATTACAGATTCTTCCAAGTAGAACAGTAAACAATTGGATTATTTTATGTTCTAATTTCTAATCTAAGGCTATGTTCACACTGCAGACAAATGTTGCCCAAATCCAATCTGTTTTTGTCATGATAGGAATTTGATCTTTCCAATTTCGATTTGTACCACTTCCATATATGGTACTAAATCTAATACAGGTCAGATGTTTTGCAATGCGACTACAGTGTGAACAGTCAAATGGGAATTCATGCAACATTAATATCAGTCTAGATCAACATTTGTCATGATTCTGCACTCATCGGAGTCAATGGAAGTACAGTGAATGTGTCAGAACATTAAAGTTTCAAAATTCTCTCTTCTGTCACATTCTTGTCTCTATTTTTCATATTGCCTGTGTATAATTTCACTGGCTTCTGTGGCAGATCACATGATAAATAAACACAAAATTATTTATTTTATACCCTCTGCTTCATTGCGCGCTGCAAAAGTGTTGGCAAGTCTACAGTTTTCCCGTGGAAGTGGGCTACTTTTTCACAACCGCCGGTTGTTTTTCAGCTCGGTGGGTTGAACAGGATTATTTACCACCCCAAAACATGTTTTGAGAAATTTTGAAAAGCAATCGGGCAGATTTTGTTGGCAACCGTGTTTGTGTTGTTCTTTTGGGCATGCGGGTCAGTTCAGAAGCGTGATCTGTTCACTCTGGAAATCTGATATTGGCCACATTTAAAACTAAAATGTGAATAGCTATGCAGAAAAAATCAGAATTGAACACTAAGGCTTGCAGTGTAAACATAGTCTAAATCTAGTCTAATGTTTATAAATGGCAGATAAACAGTTTTACAAGGCAGATAGATGGCAGATAAACAGTTTTGGGTATTGCCATCCTCGACATGAGATGAGATAATCATAAAACCAAACATTTTCATTTTATCTTGTGTTATTTTATTTTCAGTATGGCGTGACATTTCCTGGACAAAATTCATGGTTAGTAAGTTAACTGGAAAAAATAAATAAATAAATGAATAAACATTTGCACATTAAAATTTCAGTGACATTCTCGTTAAAACAGTTTTTAAACCTTCCTGCAGCAAAAACTTCAGCGCAAGGTGGTGGTAACAACAAAGTCATGGGTTCGATTCCCAAGTAAAACAAGAAATGATAAAATGTTTACTTTAAATGTAGTGTAAGTTGCTTTGGGTAAATGTCTATCAAATGCAATAGTGTTAAACATAAATTCGTTTTAAAAACAAATTTACCCAGGTATCAATGATATTATGGCAGAATCAGTGATATTCCTTAAAGACTTGAGTGGACATTATTCAAACTACCTGCATTCTCCACCAAGCCAAAGTTGGTTTTATGCCTTCTTTTTAGGTTTTTATGCAAATTTTTATGTTTGCAAGCAACTCACTCCATCTGTATATATTGTCGTGCAGGCCCGTCTATGTAATTGCTATAATAAAGTCATCGTAGGAACATCGGTGTGACAGAGCGAGAGAGAGAGAGAGAGAGAGAGAGAGAGAGAGAGGGAGAGAGAGAGAGAGAGAGAGAGAGAGAGAGAGAGAGAGAGAGAGAGAGAGAGACTGTTTATAGGACTTCTGGAAGGACAGGCATACAGTTCTCCCCTCTCTAGTACATCTGGGCTCTCTGACTAGACCAGCCTCATATAGTCAGGGACAAATGAGTGCTTCTTTTTTAATTAGTGGAAACATAAGGAGGCAGTCACCTTGTCACTGCTGGGATTGAATCCAGACTGTGAAGCCAACAACATTAGAGGGGGAGGAGGGTTAGGGCATGAAGAACTGCAAGGGCCACCGGGGTTAAGAATAATGGGGGCCGCTGAAGGAACAGAGAGGGCAAGTACAGGCATAAAGGTGGTGTCAGCAGTCATGTTAGTGAAAAGGTCAAGTAGCATTTGTAAAGCCTTCTGGGTGATATGTACGGGTATCTGAAGGGTGTTCAGAGGTTGAACGGTCTGTGTCATAAGGGAATGAATCATTCGGGATGCTGGGAAATCAGTGTTAATTTGTTAAGGGGCACTTTTCGTGAAAGTTAGCAGATTTTATGAATCACCCACTTTGAAACTGGTGCAGGGAGACGAGACTGTAGTTGGCTTCGAGGGAAAATGGCCTGGGGAGAAGAAAGAGCTAGCGTAGTATTTTGTGTTGCAGTTAAAAGGTTGCTTAGCTTCTCAGATAAATCTTTTATTTGTAGCCGAGTTTCTTTATTGCTTACACTTGGATCCTCCACCTAACGCATCCTTCTTTTGTCTTTTACGCTCTCTCTCTAATAAACACAAGTACATACACAAACGCACATTCACACATACTGTAGCTCTTCCGCTAATCCTCTGGGGTTTTAGGCTTGAACAGCTGATGGATGGGACTGGTACATCCAGGCTGGTATAATTCCACTTAGACGTGAGTGAATATGTCCCTGTGTGTGTGTGTGTGTGTGTGTGTGTGTGTGTGTGTGTGTGTGTGTGTGTGTGTGTGTGTGTGTGTGTGTGTGTGTGTGTGTGTGTGTGTGTGCACCTGGTATTCATCACGTTATGGGGACCAAATGTCCCCACAAGGATAGTAATACCAGTAAAATTTGACCTTGTGGGGACATTTCTTAGGTCCCCATGAGGAAACAGGCTTATAAATCATGCACAATGAGTTTTTTTGAGGAAGTAAAAGTGTGCACAATCTCCTGTGAGGGCTAGGTTTAGGTGTAGGGTAGGTGTAGGGCAATAGAAAATACGGTTTGTACGGTATAAAAACCATTATGCCTATGGAATGTCCCCATAAAACATGTAAACCCAACATGTGTGTGTGTGTGTGTGTGTGTGTGTGTGTGTGTGTGTGAGAGAGAGAGAGATTACACATCATTTTCTTCTGTGACCTACAGAGCAAAACAAACGTGCCTGTGCCCCTCTCATACTCATCTCTGCCCTCTCAGCTTTGTATGTTGAACTCTACATGACCTTCTGTCCATGTCATGTAAGGTGCTTTAAAAGGTTCTTCACAGCAATGCCATAGAAGAACCACTTTTATGTTCCACAAAGAACCATCTCTTTCTTACCTTTTTATAATCTGAAGAACCTTTTTTACACAGAAAGGTTCTTCATATATTAAAGGTTCTTTATAGAACCGTTTAGACAAAAAAGGTTCTTCTATGGCATCGTGAAGCACATTATGTTTAAGAGTGTATGTATGCACCTACATATAGTTGAAGTCAAAAGTTTACATACACCTTGCAAAATCTGCCTGATCTTCAAATTCAAAAAGTTTGTACCCCCGACTTTTAATGCATTGTGTTTCCTTGTGAAGCATCAGTGTGCACTTGAACCTCATCATTCAGGTAACAACAAAGTATTAAGAAACAAGTGTATGTAAACTTTTTAACAGGGTCATTTTTATAAATTCAATTATTATTTCTCTTGTGAACTATATGTAAACATCTTTAATGTGAAATATCTTATTCAGGTCAGTACTAAGTAAAAAATAACATGCATTTTGTATGATGGTGAAATAATTAACATTTTGCAGATTCTGCAAGGTGTATGTAAACTTTTGACTTCAACTTTACATGCATATAAACATTTCTAATGAGATGCTTATTCTCTTTCAGTGTATAAGTGACTTTTTTATGATGAATGTATGTACATTTATTTGTGTCAGGGGGATAGTGCAGAAAAGTACAACATATAAGTGTGTAGAGATTTAGAATGCAGATTGGCTTCCTGCAGAGGTCTTGTACTAATGCAGTATATCCAGGACTAAATGTTTATAGGACACAAGAGACTCTTAATCTGCTTACCGTAGTTTCCCCCCAAAATTTCTTCATTTACACTCACCTTCATGTTGCTCCAAAATAATTTAAAATTTTTGGGTGAACTACAGTTTGGGTGAGCTATAATTTTAAGAAAATAAAATAGCTACAAGCAGTAATTACCCAGAAATGTATAAAGGAGTTTTTCCAATGAGCCTATGTTGGTTTTAAAGTCGTGGTAAATTTCATGTGAATCAGACCTACAGCGTAGACCTTTAGAAAATGTATGTTTTTTAGAAGATTTTTATAGGCGAATTATAGGAAACTTGTGTTTTTAAACAAGTGCCATATTTGAAATAATGTATTTAATATCTAAATGCCTCCTCATATGAGGAATTAAACATGTACCAAGGCAAGGGCACAACAGAATGTCCATGAACAACTCATTCCACTAAATAGAAATTCACATAGCTTTTTATTCACACTTTAGCAAGTCTTATGAATAGGATGAGCTGGATAGTCTGTTTCAGGTCAGTATACAGTTATCTTCTTTGTCAGACAAGGACTTATCAGTAAAATTTCACAGGGGCACAGCAGGCTTGTGTCTGATAACGCACCTGTTTCTCCCTGATATTTTAAAATATGATTCATTATTAAAAGGATAGTTCATGCAATTAAAATTCTGTCATCATTTAGTTGCCTTAATGTTGTTCCAAACCTTTCTTACTTCTGTAGAACATAAAATAAGTTTTTTAGAAGAATGTTGGTAACCCAACAGTTTTGGTGATGATTAACTTACAGGTTTGCACACATCACTCCCCTTTGAAGATTCTCTCCATGTCATTTAGGTTTTCGAGGCTGATGTTTGGCAACTCGAACCTTGAGCTCCCTTCACAGATTTTCTATGGGATTAAGGTCTGGAGACCGGCTAGGCCACTCCACAACCTTAATGTTCTTCTTGAGCCACTCCTTTGTTGCTTTGGCTGTGTGTTTTGGGTCATTGTCATGCTGGAATACCCATCCACAACCCATTTTTAATGCCCTGGCTGAGGGAAGGAGGTTCACACCCAAGATTTGACGGTACATGGCCCCGTCCATCGTCCCTTTAATGCGGTGCAGTTGTCCTGTCCCCTTAGCCGAAAAACACCCCCAAAGCATAATGTTTCCACCTCCATGTTTGACAGTGGGGATGGTGTTCTTAGGGTCATAGGCAGCATTCCTCTTCCTCCAAACATGGCAAGTTGAGTTGACGCCAAAGAGCTCCATTTTGGTGTCATCTGACCACAACACTTTTACCCAGTTCTCCTCTGAATCATTCAGATGTTCACTGGCAAACTTCAGAGGAGCCTGTACATGTGCTTTCTTAAATAGGGGGACCTTGTGGGCGCTGCAGGATTTCAGTCCTTAACGGCGTAGTGTGTTACCAATTGTTTTCTTGGTGACTATGGTCTCAGCTGCCTTGAGATCATTGGCTGATTCCTCACCATTCTCATGATCATTGAAACTCCACGAGGTGAGATCTTACATGAAGTCCCAGACTGAGGGAGATTGACAGTTATTTTGTGTTTCTTCCATATGCGAATAATCGCACCAGCTGTTGTCACCACTAGCCCATTCCTACACAAGGTAGGTCTACAATCTTGTCCCTGACATCCTTGGACAGCTCTTTGGCCTTGGCCATGGTTGAAAGTTTGGAATCTGATTGGTTGATTGCTTTTGTGGACAGGTGTCTTTTATACAGGTAACAAACTGAGATTACGAGCACTCCCTTTAAGAGAGTGCTCCTAATCTCAGCACATTAGCTGTATAAAAGACATTTGTGAGTCAGAAATCTTGCAGATTGATAGGGGATAAAATACATATTTCACTCATTAAAATGCTAATTAATTTATTTTTTATGTTTCTCGCTGTTCAAATAAAGATACCATTAAAACTGATCATTTCTTTGTCAGTGGGCAAACATACAAAATCAGCAGGGGATCAAATAATTTTTTCCCTCACTGTACCTCTTATTGATTTATCATGCAAATGCAAAGTCACATTTCTTTGTCGATTTTGCTTTTATAGAACATATTTTTTATGGAAACAAATGATGTTGCATCTACTTTAATAGGTCTGTTTGCTAAACAGGGGTGCATGCAGACTTTTAAAGCCTCCACTTCTTACAAGGCATGCAAGAAAACATTAGTAAGTTAGTGAGTAAACTGACTAAAACAGCAGTTATGGTCATTTTTAAATGCGTGTTTAAGGAAGCTCATCCCCCTGTGCCTCCTCTGACGGGCCGCTGCTGTCGAAAATATTCGTTTCACACGTCTGTGACTGGATAGATGTCTCGCTACATCACAGCATCATGGAAAGACATTTTTCGCTCCCAAACATTCCTCATGAGCTCTTTAATGTTGCCACAGTGTTAACTGCTGGCTGAGAGTCTTAGTGGCCGTGATGGTGACTAAAATAGAGAGGCAGAGACAGGGCTCTGAACCGGTTCAAGGAACGAAAACGAAAAACGAAAACAAATGACATTGAACAGGAACAAAAATAAAAACGAAAACAAAATCAATTTTAATCGTTCTGAACAGAAACAGAAACAGAAATTCCAAATTAACCGGTTAATAACGGTATTTTTATTGTTCT
The DNA here is from genome assembly GCF_049309525.1 of Garra rufa. Lineage (NCBI taxonomy): Eukaryota > Metazoa > Chordata > Actinopteri > Cypriniformes > Cyprinidae > Garra > Garra rufa. Next base: position 40,589,729 of record NC_133361.1, read on the forward strand.
CTTTATTATATCAATTCGGCAGACCAAAAACATGAATTCAAATTGTGTGCGCAAATGCGACGGTGACGCATACAACTTGAAATGCCCGCCAAGCAGACGTCATAAGCAGAGCCCTTTCTGATGCGACGAGCTTAAGGTTAGCACCTGGCTGTTTCATGTGCAAAGGTATGTTTAAGTTTAAGTTATTGTAGCCTAATTAAAACTTGTGGTTTAAGTAGGCTATAGATTGACTTTTTTTTTATAAAATATTTTGCTGAAGCCCATCCAGTTTTTCCAGTAGCCTATTTGGTATATTATAATTTAAGTTGTTGATCTGTTATGTTAAATGTAAAAAAAAAATCTGTTGTTGTTTTATAATGTTACAATGCATTACGTTTTCTTTTACTTTTATGCATTAAATGTAAAATCATAACTATCTGGAGTTCTGTTTTGTTTGAGTGAAAATAGCCTATTATGCATATTAGGTAAGGAATAAGTCAACAGGTTTTTATCGCAGATTAAGCCGTGTGGTCAGGATGTTAAGCGGATGGTCTTGAAGGGGCTTATTTCGCTATAGTATTATCAAACAAGAAAATAGTTTTTTAAAAATTATTAGCGCATCTATCTATCTATCTGTCTGTCTGTCTGTCTGTCTGTCTGTCTGTCTGTCTGTCTGTCTGTCTGTCTGTCTGTCTGTCTGTCTGTCTATCTATCTATCTATCTATCTATCTATCTATCTATCTATCTATCTATCTATCTATCTATCTATCTATCTATCTATCTATCTATCTATCTATCTATCTATCTATCTATCTATCTATCTATCTATCTATCTATCTATCTATCGCGCCGTGTAATAAAATAACGTTTATTAACCGGTATTTTTTTCTAGAAAACCGTTTTCGGAACGTATCGTTTAATGAGGAACGCAAGAACAGAAACGTTATAATATCGATTCTGCTCGGAGTGAACCGAATGGATTTTTCTTTTCCGTTTTTAAGCCCTGGGCAGAGATGTAGGGGAAAGAAGTTTGTCACAGGAATGACAAGGTTATGAAAAGGTGATGAATATGAGGCAAGTATAATGTGACGGCTGATTTAAATTAACAGCCAGCCAAAGTGTCTGTGAGCTAATGCCTGAGCAGTTAATTGAACTGCTGGTGACAAGGGAGGGGGTGCAGGGGGAGAACAGGGAGTGCGAGACCCAGTGAGAGGGACCGTAATAGGATAAAGAGATAGTCAGAAAGGAAACAAACAAATGACTAATTAATCAACGTACATGGAGAGATTTATAAACTGATTTAGAAACCAAGTTTCCCTTGACAGTGTTACCTAGAGTGTTACAAGGGGATGTTTCTCTTACACTTTACAAAATGCTGGGTGAAATATGGACAAACCCAGCGACTAGGTTGTTTTGACCCAGTGGTTTGGGTTAAATGTTTAACCAAAAATTTAGTCATTTGTGACCAATAGTTGAGTTAAATAAAACAACCCAACAAATTGAAATTCACATTTTTCCAGGCACCCCCTGGGGTACATGTACCTGTGTTTGGGAATCACTGACCTGGTGTTTGCCTGTGTTTTGTTTCCACCAGCTGATGGTGGAGCTTCATGTTCTCTGCCATTTCCAAATATATGTCCATCCTAATAGTGTCAGTGAGCGTGAATGCTGGAGTCTTGGAAAGAGGAGAGATTTGATTTATGTTTCGAAAGAGAGACTGAGTGAAGGATGAAAGGATGGGCAGGAAGATGAGAAATGATTCCTTACGTGACCTTTATGTTAATACGGTGACAACTCTGGTTTTCTACTTATCATCCTGAATCACATACAGCATGAAAGAGACACAGACAGCTCTGAATGTTCACATCAATCTGTGTGTGTGTGTGTGTGTGTGTGTGTGTGTGTTTGTTTTTGTGACATATCAGGACACAAATTGGTGTAATAACATGGGTATGACATAGGTATTACAAGGAGAGGGTGACTTATGAGGACATTGCCCATGTCCCCACTTTTCAAAAGGCTTATAAATCATACAGAATAAGTTTTTTTGAGAATGTAAAGATATGCACAGTCTCCTGTGAGGGCTAGGTTTAGGTGTAGGGAAGGTGTAGGGTGATAGCAAATATCGTTTGTACAGTATAAAAACCATTACGTCTATGGAATGTCCCCACAATTCACAAAAACAAACATGTGTGTCTGTGTCTGTGTGTCAGAGAGATTTGAGCAACGGGAACTTTTTTGCTGGTGCTGTGTGATAAAATCGCATGAAAGCTGAAGCATGAAAGCATGTCAGTGGAGACATGCTGACAAACAAACAGAAAAAAAGATCGTTCAGAGTTCGTTTGAGAAGTGAGAGGGGTAGAGACCAGAAG